>NC_035448.2:111043723-111340774 GCF_002127325.2 Helianthus annuus
ACCGTTTTGACGGGAGCCGTTTCGACGCGAACCGTTTCGACCAGTACCGTTTCAAAAAAACAATAACAAATCAACGATCAGGATCCTGAATCCTAATTACATCATTTCAAAATTTAATATAATAATAAAAATAATAATATGTTCAAATTAGCACTGGAATCATCACTAATTCATTCAACATCATCCAATCAGAAGAATGAAGAAACAAAGATTGATATGAACAACACCTTTTTTGCGATCTTGGCGACATTTAGCGGGGTGATGAGACAAAACCTTTTTAACGGGGTGATGGAGTGGACTAGAGAATGAAATACACGAGGTAACGGAATAGATGAGTGAAGAGGTGTGGTCCCTATTTAAAAAAAAAGCATTTTTTAACCAACCTGACCCGACCCGAAACCCGTTCTGACCCGAACCCGTTCCAACCCGAACCCGTTTTGACCCGAACCCGTTTCGACCCGAACCAAAACAACCCATTTTTTAATTGACCCGTTTTGACCCGAATCCGTTTCGACCCGAACTCGTTTTGACCAATGACCCGACCCGACCCGTTTGCCAGGTCTAGTATCCCGTTAACTTGAATTTATGATCTTTCAAATTGAACTCGTTTAGAATCATTTTGAACTTTAATGCTATGAACATGTTTAGGTATTTACTTCTTAGACCATGTGTAGTGGTGGAACAAAATAATGCCCTCACCATGGGCATTATTCGACACGTGTCATCCTAGTCAGCATGGGGCATTATTGCAAAAGTGGTGTAGTGGGCATAATGCCTAATAATGCCCTTCCAATCATTAAAAAAAAGGAAAGTAGTTGCGGCTAGTCAAAGTCTTCCTCATTGGCTAGTCAAAGTCCTCCTCACACTCCATTGGCCCATGCAGTTGCCTTCCAACCATTTCAGCGTTATAATTAAAACGCTGGCATGCAAATTTTTAAAATAAAACGCCTTATAACGCCTAGTGTAGTTGGGGGGGGGGGGGGGGCGTTTTGGGGCGTTTTTTTTCAATTTTTTTTAAAAATCATGCGCCACTACGGGTGGTCTTAGTGGTGTTTAAAAGACAATCCTTGTTGGTTACATAATTGTAAAAATCCCACCTTAGATAACTCATGATCTAGTTGTCTAGTGATATGGTGTTTGTTCCCCACAAAAGTACTATGGGTTCAATTTATTGTAAATGCAAGCTTATGTGGTATTTAGGTATAAAATGTTGTTTACAAAGATAACTTAATAAGGAAAACATTTAACAATATTTGTATGGGTCGTCCTGACAGTACCAAATGCATTGACAATGAATTTGTTACGTAGCAAAAAAAAGACTTGTGAGTTTATTCAATCAATCCAATACACGTCCATAAGATACAAGAACTAGATTATTTATCCATTAAAGAATATTAGTTTGATTAACTAACTCGATACGATATATTTCATGTATTGTTAAATATTACCGGGCGTCAAAACCAAGACAACCCCTATACAAGTCAAGAACAAACTGACGTGTGTTCTTGCGCTTGAGTGTTCGAAACCTATACAAGGCAATGATAAGGTTTAAGAGATGGGGCAAGCGAACTTGCTTCTTATTTTCTATGGGGGTTATTCTAAATACACCTCATTCTAATTTTCATGTGCACCCTACTCTATTGCATTAATTATGTTTGAATAATAATTAACTATAACAAGCCAATTAGAATGTAGTTGGAGTATGGAAAGCGGATATCGTAGGCAAGTTTTCAGCCCAGTCACTTTGACTGTTGACTGACGGGTCATCAGGTACCCCGAACAGCGGATTAGGGTCAACCCCAACCTTTCTCAAGAAACTCTTTCATACCTTGAAAAGCTGCTAAAACACCACAGCGATGTATTCGCCTGGTCCCCCGAAGACATGACCGGGATTCCTCGAAGCATTGCTGAACATGAGCTAAGGATACCACCAAACGTCAAGCCAGTGGTGCAGAAGAAAAGAAGCCTGGCACCCGAAAGAAGCCTAGCAGCTTGCCAAGAGGTTGAAAAACTCGTATCAGCTGGCATTCTTCGAGAAGTTAAGTACCAGTCATGGATTGCTAATCCTGTTATGGTTCGAAAACCTGATAACTCTTGGAGAATGTGTATAGATTTCAAAGATCTTAACAAGGCTTGTCCTAAAGATTGTTACCCACTCCCAGAAATTGATCTCAAGGTTGATTCACTCACGGGATACCCGTTCAAATGCTTTCTCGATGCATACAAAGGCTATCATCAGATCCTCATGAAAAAGGAAGACGAAGAAAAGACGGCTTTCCACACCGACAAGGGCATTTTCTGCTATCAAAAAATGCCTTTTGGCCTCAAGAACGCGGGAGCCACTTACCAACGGCTCGTCGATAAAGCCTTCGAAAGCCAAATTGGAAGAAACATGGAAGCATATGTCGATGACCTGGTGATCAAAAGCAAAACGGAATACCAGATGCTTGATGACATCCAAGAAACCTTCAAGAATCTTAGAAAAATCAACATGAAGCTTAACCCTGAAAAATGTTCGTTTGGGTTTGATGAAGGAAAATTCTTGGGCCATATTGTGGGAAAGCAAAGCATCAAGGCCAACCCTAACAAAGTAAAGGCTGTTCTCGAAGCTAAACCGCCAAGAACCAAGAAGGAGGTTGAAAGCCTGAATGGGAAGCTTGCAGCCTTGAAACGTTTTACATCAAAACTGGCCGAAAGATCTCTACCATTCTACAAAACGCTCAAGAATTGTTCAGATAAGAAAGATTTCAGATGGACCGATGAGGCTGAGGAAGCTTTTAATCAAATGAAGCAGCACCTTGCTTCACTGCCAGATATCGCAGCACCGGAAACCGGGGAGCTCATATCGGTGTACCTCTCAGTCGCCGATGAAGCCATCAGTGCCGTCCTAACCATCGAAAGGGATAAGGCTCAGGTACCCGTCTATTTTTTCAGCAAAACTTTAAAACTGGCTGAAACCAAATATCCTCCCCTTGAAAAATTAGCCCTGGCCTTGGTCCAAACAGCCAGAAGGCTTAGAAGGTACTTCCAAGCACATCCTATACAAGTGGTCACTGACCAACCCGTTAAGAACGTGCTTGAAAAACCTGAAAACTCGGGAAGATTGGCAAAATGGGCAGTGGAACTAGGTGAACATAACATCACCTATGTCCCACGAAAAGCAATCAAAGCTCAGGTTTTGGCTGACTTTCTAGTAGAAATCCCAAGCCAAAAGACTGAGGAAGTAAACACCACAACCACTGAACCCTCCAACCCTGAAGCCTGGAAACTGTTCACAGACGGGGCTTCAAGCGTTGAAGGGTCAGGAGCTGGTATAATCTTAATCAACCCTGAAGGGCTAGAATTCACATATGCTCTTCGTTTCAACTTTCAGACCACCAATAACGAGGCTGAATACGAAGCACTGATTGCTGGTCTCCGGCTAGCCAAAGAAATGAAAGTCAACAAGCTTGAAGTGTTCACTGATTCACTACTAGTATCAAGCCAAGTCAATGACAGCTACGTTGCCAAAGAGCCCAACATGAGAAGGTACAAAGAAAAATCCAAGGAATTAATGAACACCTTTCAAGCATGCAACATCAAACAAATTCCAAGATCCCAAAACAAAAAGGCAGATGCCTTAAGCAAATTAGCGTCCCTCACATTCGCCCACCTCACAAAAAAGGTGTTGGTTGAAGTGTTGAAGGCTCGCTCAATTGATGAATTGGAAGTACAAGATGTGGTCACCGAGGAAGGTCCGAATTGGATGACTCCCATAAAGAAGTTCCTTCAAAACAATGAACTACCCAACGACCAAATGGAAGCTGAAAGGGTAAAGATCAAAGCAAGACAATATGTGTTGCAAGGAGAAATCCTCTATAAAAAAGGATACCTTGCACCATTACTAAGGTGTGTGGGCCCTGAACAAAGCAAATATTTGGTCAAAGAAGTGCATGAAGGAATATGTGGAGCTCATTTTGGAGCTAGATCGGTGGTTGCAAAGCTCATGAATTTGGGATATTTCTGGCCTTCAATGCATCGTGACACCGCTGAGCAACTAAAGAAATGCGATGCCTGCCAAATCCACTCACCGATACCAAAAAGTCCCAAACACGACTTGGTCCCCATAACCTCAGCATGGCCATTCCATAAATGGGGAATGGACATTGTCGGTCCATTCCCTCCAAGCAAAGGGGGAGTAAAATTCCTATTGGTAGCAATCGACTACTTCAGCAAATGGCCAGAGGTTAAACCCCTTGCCAAAATCACAGGAAAACAAGTCATAGACTTTGTTTGGGAGAATATCATATGTCGCTATGGGTTACCGGGGGTAATTGTCACCGATAATGGGAAACAATTCGCCGAGAAACCCTTCAGCCTTTGGTGCAAGGAGTACAGGATCAACCAAATCTTCAGCTCAGTAGCCTACCCGCAATCAAATGGCCAGGTTGAAAGAACCAACAGAAGTATTGTAGAGGGCATCAAGACAAGATTGGGGAGATATGAAAGTAATTGGCTGGAGGAATTGCCTAGCGTTTTATGGGCAATCAGAACGACGGAAAAAACAAGTCACAAAAAGACACCGTATAGCTTGGTATTCGGATCCGAAGCCGTAATCCCAGCTGAAATAGGAGTTGTAACCCAACGAGTTGTCAACATGGATCCCAATGTAAACACACAAGAGACCATGTTGAACTTGCAACTCCTAGAAGAAGCCCGGGATCAAGCAGCAATACAAGAAGCCAAGTACAAACAAAGGATGGAGGCCTATTACAACAAAAAGGTCAAGAACGAAAGATTCAAGCCAGGGGACCTAGTCCTCAGAAACAATGAAGCCAGCAAAAAGGAAAACCAAGGGAAACTAGGCCCAAAATGGGAAGGTCCTTACACCATCCTCGAAGCACACAAGGGCGGATCCTATAAGCTGGCAGATTCAGAAGGCAAAAGGCTTCCAAGGCACTGGAACGGAAAAACCCTTAGAAGGTTTTATGTTTAGAAAGTTTGGTTTGTAGCAAAACAAAAACCTTTTGTAAAAGCAAATGTTGCTTGAATGAATGAAGTTACTTTATCAAACTTGTCTTTCTATCCTAATATCAGGTTGAGAACCTAGCAAAAAACTCCATGGCAAGGGCCATGTAAGGGGATGAGCTCCCAGGCCATATCGCTCAATAGGTTCAAGGGTTGAATGGACCTATATAAGGGGTGAGTTCCTAAATCAATACAACTCCATGAGACTTATCAAAGAAAAACAATAGTGTCTCATAGACAGGTTTGAACAGCCTACACCAATCGTTCCTTAAGTCTAAAAAATGTACCCAATAAACAGACTTACGAAATCAAACAAATCACAACGAAATAAAAGAAAAGGATAGATACTACGTCTTGATGATAAACACTAAGGCAAAGTGACTGCAGCACTGAACCCTTTAAAGTGTAAAAAACATAAAGACAAAGTAAACAAAGACAAGGCAAGAAAATAAAAATAAACAAGCCCATCAACCAAACATACAAACCAAATCAGAAGCTGCCCAGTGTTCAACCAACGGATACTTAGCTTGAAAGGTTAAAGGCTTCAACCCGGCAGCAACCATACAAAAAGCTTGAAGGGTTGAAACCCCAAAAAACAAACCAAGCAAGTAAAATAAACAAAAACACCAAACCATCATGTCATAGTCAGAAAGGTCATAAAAGACCTTCATTAGATAGTCAAAGCAAGCCCTAGTGACTTGCAGATAAAACTAATGTTCAACAGCCATATAGGCCCAACCAACCAACCATGGGAACCTTAAGGGTCCCCAAAACCTAAACATTGTTTAAAACATTACACAACATAAAATGTTTGCTAAGAAAGCTACGAATAAATGTCAGTTATCAGAGGGCTTGGAACCTTCACCCTTAGACTTTTTAGCTTTCTTTGTCTTCTTCCCCTTCACACCTTCTTCACCACCAACCGCAGAGGTTTCCAAACCAGCATCTTTCGAGGTTTCAGGCAGACTGGAAAGGGTATCATCACTGTCCCCGGAGTAAGACCTCTTCCTCGACAAAGAGCCCAAAACCTCAGCACAAACCTTCTCATTCAACCCTTCAGGCTTCAATCCCTGTAAAACAGACAAAGGCTTACCAAAGCAGGAGGATACCTCATGAATATAAGGGTAAGTTAGCCTCTCCATCTGCTCAACAGAAGCCTTGAAAACATCAGAAGCCTCGGGACGATACATGGGTGACTTCTCCAAAGGTTGCCCAGATTCATGAAGTTTATAGCCAGCAGTAAGGCCTTGATGCTTCCCCAGGTTCAGCAGCTTTGTGTAAACATCACCAAGGGCAGAATTAAATTCCTTAGAGTGCAAAAGATAAGTCACAACCTGCTGAAACCCATGCTCGATCAACCACTGATTATCCGCAGTCACCTGACCAACGGAAGCCTTCAACCCCTCCTTTTCTTCACGAAAAGCCTTCTGCTGGACAGATAAGGCCTCTCGATCAGCCTTCAACTTCAGCAAATTAGCTTCAAAGCTCTTCTTCAAGTCACCCATCTCAATGGCATGCATCTTCTTCAAATCCTCAATCTCCTTCTTCCAAGCTGCCTCCTTCTCTGCAAACCCAGCCACTTCCTTCTTCATCGATGCAAGGGAGGATTTCATTTTGTCTTTCTTTTTAGAAAAATCCTCATACTCCCGCATCCTTTGGCGAAAGCGTGTAATCCCTTGGGGAAGCATGGCTGCAAGGTTGCAAGTAGTTAAAACCATGCGAGATAACATAGTGTCATCATCCATCTCAGCAATAGCTTCACGAACGGAAGGAGGAGCAAGATGACTAAGAGCATCTTCACAAACAGCAGCATCCTTAAAAGTGTCATCATTCTTAACCAACCAAGAAGGCACATAAGTGCCCTCAGGGTTCAACCCTTCAACGTCTCTGCTCGACGATTCTTGAACAGGGGTAGCAACACTCTTCTTCCCTCGAACCTTCTTACCACGCACAACTAATTCCTTCTCCTTCTCAACCTCTGCCTCAGCCTGATCCTCAGAAACCTCGATGTCATCACTCAAATCCACTGGCTCAGTGGAAGTGGATTGAGGAGTAGCCTTCAGTAAACGACGAGATAACCGGCGAGTTGAAGGCTTGGGAACATTGGACTTGGTAAAACCCTTCACATTTGCAACACTGACATAACCTGAACCCTCAAACCTCTGCTCAGAGGTCCTCACAACAACATTTTCACCCGGCACAGTCGGAGCATCTTCAAAAACCACATCGGACGTATCGTCACTCTTGATGAAGTCCAAAGCAGACATAACTGCCAAAAAACAAATAAAGAAAATAAGTTACAAACAAAGTAAGACGAAAAGGCATAGGGGAGAAAATGCATACCAAGGCCATTTCTCATCAACACCGGATCCCGATCAACTTTTGCCCAAATATTACTAACCCCTAAAAGCACTAACAAATGTTCGGGAAAAGGACGAACCCTGGAAGGGCACCCCCGAATGGCTGAAAGAAAGGCATCATTTAATTCAGACTCGGAAGGCTCCGGATCGTTGAGAACAGCATCCGGATGCCTCCACACCATTTTGAAAGGAATGAGGGATTCAGAAACCCAGAAAAACGTATTCTTCCATGATCCAAGGGTCGTAACCATGGAGGAAACGAGACAAGTTTCAACCTTTGTGTTCTCAAAAGTAAACCAATCACCATTTTTGGCTAACCGGAAGAACCTCCGAAAGAGCAACAATGAAGGATCATAACCTAAAGCACGACACAGCACTTCAAAGTGCAAAACCCTAGCCATTCCTTTCGGATGTACTTGCCCAAAAGACACTCGATAATACTCAAGCACATTTAGAACAAAAAACGAAAAAGGGTAACGAAGATTAGACCACTCAAAATGCCGACAGTACAAAGCAATAAAACCAGGAATCGGTTTGTCAATGGAAGCATCGCAAGCAGGGGCGGTTGGATTAAACTGTTTATCAATACCATGTTCAAGACAAAACAGGTCTACCTCCTCTTGTGTCAATCGAGAAAATGACCTCGCTAAATCCTTAAGGGCACCCATGATCGGAAAAAGTAAAAGTGAAAATGGAGAAGAAACTAACCTGAGAAGAGGAAAACGGTGAATGATTGCAAAGAAAGTGAAGAAACTTTACAATAGTTAAAACAAATAAGAAAGTAAAGTAGGGGCATTAAAGGTAAATAAGTAACTTCTGCCAATCCGCCGCCTGACACATGTCAAATCAACTGTCAAATCGATTAAAATTCAAAATTCAAAAAGTAACCGCCTCAAACCCTTCAAGCCTCCAAACAACGAACCCTTGAAGCCTTTAAAAAAGACATGCATAAAAGTCAGAAGTCTTTGAGCATAATACCCCAAAAACCTCTGACTTGGGGGGCTGACGACGGGGGTAGCCCAAAGACAAATAAAATCACTAATATGCAAAGAGCTTAAAAGGTTGAAAGGTTCATCGGATGAAAAGCTGTATAATGAGTGAATCGAGGAACAGTAACTAGTCATGTCCACCAACTCATCTCACCAACTCACGCTCACCAACTCACAAAGTCAGAGCAGGTCTGTACAGGCACACCCTATTAACCAGGGGTCCAAAGCCTTGAACCCCAAAAGGGGAAACCCTCCATAAGCAAACAGGTTCCACTAGTATAGTCCATACCATTTCGAGAGGAGTCTTCCACTATAAGAAGACAGCTCGAAGACACTTCCTGGACATTCCGAAAAGCAGAGATTCCTTAATCTCTTGTCATTCAAGAGTTCTTTGTCACCTCCAAAGTACTCCTCATCAAATTCATCTCATTTGCTTTCTTTTCTGAATTCGAGCTAGTCTCGAAGAAAGAACTTCAAAGCAAATATCTCAATCATACTAGTGAACCTCCTTCCACGTTTTGCAAACGTGGAGGGACCCCGCGACCTGCGTTAGGCAAAACTGAACCCTTCAGCCCTTTTGCCTGACCAGTTAAGCTACCATCCTTGGTCCTGTGTTTGTTGCATCAACAAGTTGACGACGGGGGTAGCCCAAAGACAAATAAAATCACTAATATGCAAAGAGCTTAAAAGGTTGAAAGGTTCATCGGATGAAAAGCTGTATAATGAGTGAATCGAGGAACAGTAACTAGTCATGTCCACCAACTCATCTCACCAACTCACGCTCACCAACTCACAAAGTCAGAGCAGGTCTGTACAGGCACACCCTATTAACCAGGGGTCCAAAGCCTTGAACCCCAAAAGGGGAAACCCTCCATAAGCAAACAGGTTCCACTAGTATAGTCCATACCATTTCGAGAGGAGTCTTCCACTATAAGAAGACAGCTCGAAGACACTTCCTGGACATTCCGAAAAGCAGAGATTCCTTAATCTCTTGTCATTCAAGAGTTCTTTGTCACCTCCAAAGTACTCCTCATCAAATTCATCTCATTTGCTTTCTTTTCTGAATTCGAGCTAGTCTCGAAGAAAGAACTTCAAAGCAAATATCTCAATCATACTAGTGAACCTCCTTCCACGTTTTGCAAACGTGGAGGGACCCCGCGACCTGCGTTAGGCAAAACTGAACCCTTCAGCCCTTTTGCCTGACCAGTTAAGCTACCATCCTTGGTCCTGTGTTTGTTGCATCAACAAGTTGGCGCCCACCGTGGGGCTACGCCGCTGTTTCTCCTCAAAAGAGACCTGGTACGTGTAACTCCTTTCGTTCAAAATCACCATGTCAGAAAGTGGATCTCCGGGGGAGGTGAACCAGATTCCTAACACCTCTACCCCGGGAAGTGGTCAAGCTCACACAACAATAACAACGCCTTTTTCAACTCCGGGGAGTACACCCGAGTTCCTCACCTTTAACACACCAACCCCATCCAGATCTGGAGCTCCGTCTCCCAACGTTGGTGTGTCTGACACTCCTACACGCGTTGAACTTACCCCCGAGGGGGTCGCTAATAACTTCCTTGAGTTAAGATCACTCCTTAACCAACATGTGAACAGAGAAAGGGAAAAAGGTGTAAGGATCCGTCTCGATTACGACGAACCTGAACCAACGTTGTCTCCTGGGCCACCTCTACCACCCTTTGTTACAAGAAGTGAGGCCGGTCCCAGCAACCCTTCAAACTTTCATCCTTACCTGTCCACTATGACAAACCCCACTGTTCATCCTGTTCTTTCTTCCCAACCAACCGCTAGTGGTACTCCTCTGGGACACGAGTTAACCCTCGACCAACTCCTACAATCCCCAGTGACTAGTTGTCCTACTTCTCTGAGTACCACATGGGAGCAAGCCCTATCCGTGCTCCCTTTAGCACGAAGTGCTGTTGTCAGCACCCCTCTTGGGGTAAGTTGCTCGGTTGGTCCTGGAAGCCTTCAAGGTTTCAATTTCGTGCCCAATGTGATGTCTCAGATGATGGCCCACTTCCCTTGGCAGCACTTCATCAATCAAGTGCTGGCTACCCAGGGAAACCAAGGCAATAACAACAACGGAGGCACGAGACCTGAAGAGGACTTGGCTAAACCTTACAAGCCAAGCAACCTTTCATGCTTTTCAAGACAGATAGCTGATTATGACTTCCAGTCAAAAATCAAAATGCCTGCCCACATCAAAACGTATGATGGGACTGAAGATCCAGAAGATCATCTCCAAATCTTTACTGGTGCTGCTCGAATAGAAAAATGGTCGAATGCTGAATGTTGCCTAATGTTCATGCAAACCCTCATTGGGTCCGCTAGAATTTGGTTCAACGACCTTCCTGCTCAAAGCATTCGAAGCTTTGATGATCTCAGCAGAGGCTTCCTGGCAAACTTCTCCCAACAAAGGAGATACGTTAAGGACGCGACTGTAATCTTCCAAATAAAACAACGAGATGATGAGAGCCTACGAGCATTCATTGAACGGTACAAGAAAGAAGGGCTAACCTACGTAGGGGCTGATGAGAAAATGAGGGTTGCCGGTTTTATGAACGCTATAACCTCTAAGTATCTCACACGAGATTTCAACAAATCTCTACCCAAAACCTTGGAAGAAGCCCTTGAAAGAGCCGAGGCTCACATCCGAGGAGAAGAAGCTGTTGATATCAAGGAACAAAGGAAAAGGGGTTCTGGTTGGCGAAGTAGTAGTCCAGCTAGAAAGAGAGGCAACTTTAACTCTTACGACAGACGCCCAAAGGGTTCAGACCCTCGAAGGGTTGAAGGGCGTAACCCTTCAAGCAGAGATAAAAACATGAGTTTCACTCCTCTCACCAAAACCCCTCAGGAGATCCTGGCAACGGAAGAGGTCAAGCAAAACTTCAGACCTCCCAGGCCTCTTCCCAAAAGTCGGAAAAACGAGAACTCCACTCAGTTCTGTGAATTCCATGAAGAAAAGGGACATCACACCAATGATTGCTTCCAACTGAAAAAGAGAATTGAAGAGGCTGTCAAGTCGGGAGAACTTGCTCACTTGGTAAAAGGAGTCCGAGACAAGATTGCTGAAAGCAAAGGAAAGGAAGTAAACATGGTGTACTCTGATGACAAGGCCCCTTACAAGAAACAACGCCTGGAAGCTTGGGAACTTCAGTGTGTCTGCTTCCCCCCAACACAGAAGGACCCGCTACCTGGCCCTCTTGTGGTCGAAGCCCTCGTGGGGACCTTACAAACATGCAAAGCATACATAGACACGGGAGCAGCCACTGAAATCATGTTCGAAAAATTCTTTAACCGATTAAGCAATGAGGAGCGTTCGAGGCTTCAACCCTCCGGGACTTCCATAAAAGGTATCGCTGATATAACCTTGAAGCCTTTGGGCCAAATAACTCTTAACGTATGTTTCAGGGAAGGTTTAAAGGAAAGGACTCGATCACTAACCTTCGTGGTTATCAATATCCCTTCCAACTATGATGTGATCATAGGGAGGCCCGGACAGTGTGCATTTTACATGGCTGTATCTGTTGGCCATGGCACTGTCAAGTTCCCCACTGAGAGAGGGATTGCAACCCTCCAACCCTCTCAGGAAGCCTACCTGATCGAAGGAGAAAGTCCCGATGACGAGAAAGACAAGCAGGGGTTAGTCATCAACCCTAAGTACCCCGAACAGCGGATTAGGGTCAACCCCAACCTTTCTCAAGAAACTCTTTCATACCTTGAAAGGCTGCTAAAACACCACAGCGATGTATTCGCCTGGTCCCCCGAAGACATGACCGGGATTCCTCGAAGCATTGCTGAACATGAGCTAAGGATACCACCAAACGTCAAGCCAGTGGTGCAGAAGAAAAGAAGCCTGGCACCCGAAAGAAGCCTAGCAGCTTGCCAAGAGGTTGAAAAACTCGTATCAGCTGGCATTCTTCGAGAAGTTAAGTACCAGTCATGGATTGCTAATCCTGTTATGGTTCGAAAACCTGATAACTCTTGGAGAATGTGTATAGATTTCAAAGATCTTAACAAGGCTTGTCCTAAAGATTGTTACCCACTCCCAGAAATTGATCTCAAGGTTGATTCACTCACGGGATACCCGTTCAAATGCTTTCTCGATGCATACAAAGGCTATCATCAGATCCTCATGAAAAAGGAAGACGAAGAAAAGACGGCTTTCCACACCGACAAGGGCATTTTCTGCTATCAAAAAATGCCTTTTGGCCTCAAGAACGCGGGAGCCACTTACCAACGGCTCGTCGATAAAGCCTTCGAAAGCCAAATTGGAAGAAACATGGAAGCATATGTCGATGACCTGGTGATCAAAAGCAAAACGGAATACCAGATGCTTGATGACATCCAAGAAACCTTCAAGAATCTTAGAAAAATCAACATGAAGCTTAACCCTGAAAAATGTTCGTTTGGGTTTGATGAAGGAAAATTCTTGGGCCATATTGTGGGAAAGCAAAGCATCAAGGCCAACCCTAACAAAGTAAAGGCTGTTCTCGAAGCTAAACCGCCAAGAACCAAGAAGGAGGTTGAAAGCCTGAATGGGAAGCTTGCAGCCTTGAAACGTTTTACATCAAAACTGGCCGAAAGATCTCTACCATTCTACAAAACGCTCAAGAATTGTTCAGATAAGAAAGATTTCAGATGGACCGATGAGGCTGAGGAAGCTTTTAATCAAATGAAGCAGCACCTTGCTTCACTGCCAGATATCGCAGCACCGGAAACCGGGGAGCTCATATCGGTGTACCTCTCAGTCGCCGATGAAGCCATCAGTGCCGTCCTAACCATCGAAAGGGATAAGGCTCAGGTACCCGTCTATTTTTTCAGCAAAACTTTAAAACTGGCTGAAACCAAATATCCTCCCCTTGAAAAATTAGCCCTGGCCTTGGTCCAAACAGCCAGAAGGCTTAGAAGGTACTTCCAAGCACATCCTATACAAGTGGTCACTGACCAACCCGTTAAGAACGTGCTTGAAAAACCTGAAAACTCGGGAAGATTGGCAAAATGGGCAGTGGAACTAGGTGAACATAACATCACCTATGTCCCACGAAAAGCAATCAAAGCTCAGGTTTTGGCTGACTTTCTAGTAGAAATCCCAAGCCAAAAGACTGAGGAAGTAAACACCACAACCACTGAACCCTCCAACCCTGAAGCCTGGAAACTGTTCACAGACGGGGCTTCAAGCGTTGAAGGGTCAGGAGCTGGTATAATCTTAATCAACCCTGAAGGGCTAGAATTCACATATGCTCTTCGTTTCAACTTTCAGACCACCAATAACGAGGCTGAATACGAAGCACTGATTGCTGGTCTCCGGCTAGCCAAAGAAATGAAAGTCAACAAGCTTGAAGTGTTCACTGATTCACTACTAGTATCAAGCCAAGTCAATGACAGCTACGTTGCCAAAGAGCCCAACATGAGAAGGTACAAAGAAAAATCCAAGGAATTAATGAACACCTTTCAAGCATGCAACATCAAACAAATTCCAAGATCCCAAAACAAAAAGGCAGATGCCTTAAGCAAATTAGCGTCCCTCACATTCGCCCACCTCACAAAAAAGGTGTTGGTTGAAGTGTTGAAGGCTCGCTCAATTGATGAATTGGAAGTACAAGATGTGGTCACCGAGGAAGGTCCGAATTGGATGACTCCCATAAAGAAGTTCCTTCAAAACAATGAACTACCCAACGACCAAATGGAAGCTGAAAGGGTAAAGATCAAAGCAAGACAATATGTGTTGCAAGGAGAAATCCTCTATAAAAAAGGATACCTTGCACCATTACTAAGGTGTGTGGGCCCTGAACAAAGCAAATATTTGGTCAAAGAAGTGCATGAAGGAATATGTGGAGCTCATTTTGGAGCTAGATCGGTGGTTGCAAAGCTCATGAATTTGGGATATTTCTGGCCTTCAATGCATCGTGACACCGCTGAGCAACTAAAGAAATGCGATGCCTGCCAAATCCACTCACCGATACCAAAAAGTCCCAAACACGACTTGGTCCCCATAACCTCAGCATGGCCATTCCATAAATGGGGAATGGACATTGTCGGTCCATTCCCTCCAAGCAAAGGGGGAGTAAAATTCCTATTGGTAGCAATCGACTACTTCAGCAAATGGCCAGAGGTTAAACCCCTTGCCAAAATCACAGGAAAACAAGTCATAGACTTTGTTTGGGAGAATATCATATGTCGCTATGGGTTACCGGGGGTAATTGTCACCGATAATGGGAAACAATTCGCCGAGAAACCCTTCAGCCTTTGGTGCAAGGAGTACAGGATCAACCAAATCTTCAGCTCAGTAGCCTACCCGCAATCAAATGGCCAGGTTGAAAGAACCAACAGAAGTATTGTAGAGGGCATCAAGACAAGATTGGGGAGATATGAAAGTAATTGGCTGGAGGAATTGCCTAGCGTTTTATGGGCAATCAGAACGACGGAAAAAACAAGTCACAAAAAGACACCGTATAGCTTGGTATTCGGATCCGAAGCCGTAATCCCAGCTGAAATAGGAGTTGTAACCCAACGAGTTGTCAACATGGATCCCAATGTAAACACACAAGAGACCATGTTGAACTTGCAACTCCTAGAAGAAGCCCGGGATCAAGCAGCAATACAAGAAGCCAAGTACAAACAAAGGATGGAGGCCTATTACAACAAAAAGGTCAAGAACGAAAGATTCAAGCCAGGGGACCTAGTCCTCAGAAACAATGAAGCCAGCAAAAAGGAAAACCAAGGGAAACTAGGCCCAAAATGGGAAGGTCCTTACACCATCCTCGAAGCACACAAGGGCGGATCCTATAAGCTGGCAGATTCAGAAGGCAAAAGGCTTCCAAGGCACTGGAACGGAAAAACCCTTAGAAGGTTTTATGTTTAGAAAGTTTGGTTTGTAGCAAAACAAAAACCTTTTGTAAAAGCAAATGTTGCTTGAATGAATGAAGTTACTTTATCAAACTTGTCTTTCTATCCTAATATCAGGTTGAGAACCTAGCAAAAAACTCCATGGCAAGGGCCATGTAAGGGGATGAGCTCCCAGGCCATATCGCTCAATAGGTTCAAGGGTTGAATGGACCTATATAAGGGGTGAGTTCCTAAATCAATACAACTCCATGAGACTTATCAAAGAAAAACAATAGTGTCTCATAGACAGGTTTGAACAGCCTACACCAATCGTTCCTTAAGTCTAAAAAATGTACCCAATAAACAGACTTACGAAATCAAACAAATCACAACGAAATAAAAGAAAAGGATAGATACTACGTCTTGATGATAAACACTAAGGCAAAGTGACTGCAGCACTGAACCCTTTAAAGTGTAAAAAACATAAAGACAAAGTAAACAAAGACAAGGCAAGAAAATAAAAATAAACAAGCCCATCAACCAAACATACAAACCAAATCAGAAGCTGCCCAGTGTTCAACCAACGGATACTTAGCTTGAAAGGTTAAAGGCTTCAACCCGGCAGCAACCATACAAAAAGCTTGAAGGGTTGAAACCCCAAAAAACAAACCAAGCAAGTAAAATAAACAAAAACACCAAACCATCATGGCATAGTCAGAAAGGTCATAAAAGACCTTCATTAGATAGTCAAAGCAAGCCCTAGTGACTTGCAGATAAAACTAATGTTCAACAGCCATATAGGCCCAACCAACCAACCATGGGAACCTTAAGGGTCCCCAAAACCTAAACATTGTTTAAAACATTACACAACATAAAATGTTTGCTAAGAAAGCTACGAATAAATGTCAGTTATCAGAGGGCTTGGAACCTTCACCCTTAGACTTTTTAGCTTTCTTTGTCTTCTTCCCCTTCACACCTTCTTCACCACCAACCGCAGAGGTTTCCAAACCAGCATCTTTCGAGGTTTCAGGCAGACTGGAAAGGGTATCATCACTGTCCCCGGAGTAAGACCTCTTCCTCGACAAAGAGCCCAAAACCTCAGCACAAACCTTCTCATTCAACCCTTCAGGCTTCAATCCCTGTAAAACAGACAAAGGCTTACCAAAGCAGGAGGATACCTCATGAATATAAGGGTAAGTTAGCCTCTCCATCTGCTCAACAGAAGCCTTGAAAACATCAGAAGCCTCGGGACGATACATGGGTGACTTCTCCAAAGGTTGCCCAGATTCATGAAGTTTATAGCCAGCAGTAAGGCCTTGATGCTTCCCCAGGTTCAGCAGCTTTGTGTAAACATCACCAAGGGCAGAATTAAATTCCTTAGAGTGCAAAAGATAAGTCACAACCTGCTGAAACCCATGCTCGATCAACCACTGATTATCCGCAGTCACCTGACCAACGGAAGCCTTCAACCCCTCCTTTTCTTCACGAAAAGCCTTCTGCTGGACAGATAAGGCCTCTCGATCAGCCTTCAACTTCAGCAAATTAGCTTCAAAGCTCTTCTTCAAGTCACCCATCTCAATGGCATGCATCTTCTTCAAATCCTCAATCTCCTTCTTCCAAGCTGCCTCCTTCTCTGCAAACCCAGCCACTTCCTTCTTCATCGATGCAAGGGAGGATTTCATTTTGTCTTTCTTTTTAGAAAAATCCTCATACTCCCGCATCCTTTGGCGAAAGCGTGTAATCCCTTGGGGAAGCATGGCTGCAAGGTTGCAAGTAGTTAAAACCATGCGAGATAACATAGTGTCATCATCCATCTCAGCAATAGCTTCACGAACGGAAGGAGGAGCAAGATGACTAAGAGCATCTTCACAAACAGCAGCATCCTTAAAAGTGTCATCATTCTTAACCAACCAAGAAGGCACATAAGTGCCCTCAGGGTTCAACCCTTCAACGTCTCTGCTCGACGATTCTTGAACAGGGGTAGCAACACTCTTCTTCCCTCGAACCTTCTTACCACGCACAACTAATTCCTTCTCCTTCTCAACCTCTGCCTCAGCCTGATCCTCAGAAACCTCGATGTCATCACTCAAATCCACTGGCTCAGTGGAAGTGGATTGAGGAGTAGCCTTCAGTAAACGACGAGATAACCGGCGAGTTGAAGGCTTGGGAACATTGGACTTGGTAAAACCCTTCACATTTGCAACACTGACATAACCTGAACCCTCAAACCTCTGCTCAGAGGTCCTCACAACAACATTTTCACCCGGCACAGTCGGAGCATCTTCAAAAACCACATCGGACGTATCGTCACTCTTGATGAAGTCCAAAGCAGACATAACTGCCAAAAAACAAATAAAGAAAATAAGTTACAAACAAAGTAAGACGAAAAGGCATAGGGGAGAAAATGCATACCAAGGCCATTTCTCATCAACACCGGATCCCGATCAACTTTTGCCCAAATATTACTAACCCCTAAAAGCACTAACAAATGTTCGGGAAAAGGACGAACCCTGGAAGGGCACCCCCGAATGGCTGAAAGAAAGGCATCATTTAATTCAGACTCGGAAGGCTCCGGATCGTTGAGAACAGCATCCGGATGCCTCCACACCATTTTGAAAGGAATGAGGGATTCAGAAACCCAGAAAAACGTATTCTTCCATGATCCAAGGGTCGTAACCATGGAGGAAACGAGACAAGTTTCAACCTTTGTGTTCTCAAAAGTAAACCAATCACCATTTTTGGCTAACCGGAAGAACCTCCGAAAGAGCAACAATGAAGGATCATAACCTAAAGCACGACACAGCACTTCAAAGTGCAAAACCCTAGCCATTCCTTTCGGATGTACTTGCCCAAAAGACACTCGATAATACTCAAGCACATTTAGAACAAAAAACGAAAAAGGGTAACGAAGATTAGACCACTCAAAATGCCGACAGTACAAAGCAATAAAACCAGGAATCGGTTTGTCAATGGAAGCATCGCAAGCAGGGGCGGTTGGATTAAACTGTTTATCAATACCATGTTCAAGACAAAACAGGTCTACCTCCTCTTGTGTCAATCGAGAAAATGACCTCGCTAAATCCTTAAGGGCACCCATGATCGGAAAAAGTAAAAGTGAAAATGGAGAAGAAACTAACCTGAGAAGAGGAAAACGGTGAATGATTGCAAAGAAAGTGAAGAAACTTTACAATAGTTAAAACAAATAAGAAAGTAAAGTAGGGGCATTAAAGGTAAATAAGTAACTTCTGCCAATCCGCCGCCTGACACATGTCAAATCAACTGTCAAATCGATTAAAATTCAAAATTCAAAACGTAACCGCCTCAAACCCTTCAAGCCTCCAAACAACGAACCCTTGAAGCCTTTAAAAAAGACATGCATAAAAGTCAGAAGTCTTTGAGCATAATACCCCAAAAACCTCTGACTTGGGGGGCTGACGACGGGGGTAGCCCAAAGACAAATAAAATCACTAATATGCAAAGAGCTTAAAAGGTTGAAAGGTTCATCGGATGAAAAGCTGTATAATGAGTGAATCGAGGAACAGTAACTAGTCATGTCCACCAACTCATCTCACCAACTCACGCTCACCAACTCACAAAGTCAGAGCAGGTCTGTACAGGCACACCCTATTAACCAGGGGTCCAAAGCCTTGAACCCCAAAAGGGGAAACCCTCCATAAGCAAACAGGTTCCACTAGTATAGTCCATACCATTTCGAGAGGAGTCTTCCACTATAAGAAGACAGCTCGAAGACACTTCCTGGACATTCCGAAAAGCAGAGATTCCTTAATCTCTTGTCATTCAAGAGTTCTTTGTCACCTCCAAAGTACTCCTCATCAAATTCATCTCATTTGCTTTCTTTTCTGAATTCGAGCTAGTCTCGAAGAAAGAACTTCAAAGCAAATATCTCAATCATACTAGTGAACCTCCTTCCACGTTTTGCAAACGTGGAGGGACCCCGCGACCTGCGTTAGGCAAAACTGAACCCTTCAGCCCTTTTGCCTGACCAGTTAAGCTACCATCCTTGGTCCTGTGTTTGTTGCATCAACAATGTTTGAATAATAATTAACTATAACAAGCCAATTAGAATGTAGTTGGAGTATGGAAAGCGGATATCGTAGGCAAGTTTTCAGCCCAGTCACTTTGACTGTTGACTGACGGGTCATCAGGTACCTAGTCCGGGCTAACCTTCGATTGGAATAATTAGGTCCCTTTAAAGGTTAACCTCTTCGGTCAAAGAATAGAGAATAATGTTAAATTAATCCCAACTTTGGTGAGAATAGAGAATAATGTTAAATAAATCCCAACTTTGATGGAATTGTCCAAGAGGGAAGTAAATGTTAATTCAACATATTATGGCATATGTGGGTTGGCTCTGGAAAAGGTTCATCATCTACTAAAAGTTTAGTACCATGTTTGGCAATGGTGTAATATCCTAGACTCACTACTACACAAATTGGTGATGGATGGGTCCTAATTCAAAACAATGATGGTCAAATCAAATTATCGTCGCAATCACGTAAGAGAATCTCACTAGTTATTTACCTTTATTAAATCCTATATTCATTTATTGATGTACACCTTGAAGCAAGTTCACACCATGATTAAAAAAGATAACCTATGATCTTAAGAGGTTTTGGTTTACTAAATCTTTTTAGTCTTTATCCTCAAAGTTTTTTAGGCAAGGCCAAGTGTTCCATGTTGATCCATAGTTGATGTTGATTCCACTTAGTCTTCATCTTTATACTCAAACATCTACATAATAGTGTTTGTAGGATATATGATTATGAGCATGAGACACCTTCCACTTTAGCATTATATTGAACACGAGGAATGGATTAAAGCCAATCTTATTACTGGTGACGTATGCTTAAAAATATATTCATACACTTTTATCTAAAATCCATAAAAGATTACATCAAATGTACCGTCTAAAATTGTTTTGACTTCATGTATTGTATACTAGGTTAGAACCCCGTGTATTACACATGTTGAATAAATATAATTTTATATATTAAATAATTAAAAATCCCGTATATTTCACGAGTTGACTAAAACTAATTTTATACACCAAATAATAATTATAAAAAGTTTTATTTTTAAAACCCCCATGTATTACACGAGTTGAATTTATGTAATTTTGTATAGTAAATAATAAAAGATGTTTAATTTTAAAAAAAAACTTGTGCATTACACGTGTTGAATAAATCTAATTTTATATACCAGATAAGATAATAAAAAAAGTTATATCTTTAAAAAAACTAACGGATATACTCGATACACGATAGATAGAGTGATTGCGAGGATGGTTCTTGAGATTTTTTTTATATTTATATATGTCATTACGCTTTCTCAAAACTAAATTAATAATGATGAGGATACATAATGTTTATGTTAACATGGGACTATGATATTACTTTTTTGTAGTTTATGGCTAATATTCACGTGTATGATGATAAAATTACACAATGATCTATGTTTGAATATTATATTTGTTTATATTATTTTAACAAAATATTAGATTAGATAATAATAATAATAATAATAATAATAATAATAATAATAATAATAATAATAATAATATCGAAGGATTGCTAAACGGTGATTTGAAATTTGTGATTATATTATGTTTCTATCTATTGAATAACATAATATTAGATATCAAGGATAAATAATTAAATCTGATGAAAATTTTAAAATATTATACTATTTCCTATACGAATTGTTTTTATGAAGTTAAGATATGAGTGTAAAATTAATAATTAAATTTATATTAAATTCAATTGTATAATTATCTTTTAATTAAATTAATTATTAATAGTTAGGTAGAATAGATAGGTGGGAAAACTAAAAAATAGATGCTCCAATAAGTGACATGTGTCCCATAAATGGTTTCTTTTATTATAGGGTTATTGGATTTTATCACCTCTAATTATTGGCTATTGGCCGCTGCCACCCTCAACTATCACTTTGACGTCTGTCACCCCCAACTTAACACTTAGTGTGTTCTGTCACCACATCGTTAACTAATCGCTAACTTTTGATCGTGTTACTGTACTTTTGGGGTGTCCTAAGATCCCTAAAACCTTCCTAAGATCCCTATGACACCCCCAAAAGTACAGTAACACGACCAAAAGTTAGCGATCAATTAACGATGTGGTAACAGAACACACTAAGTGTTAAGTTGGGGGTGACGGGCGTCAAAGTGATAGTTGAGGGTGACAGCGGCCAATAACCAATAGTTAGAGGTGATAAAATCCAATAACCCTTTATTATATAGTACTAGCGGTAAGACCCGTGTGCAAACACGGGTCGTTTTTTAGAAAACCATGCATAACACATATTGACAGAGAGTAAAAAAATAATTAGTGCAGACTTACAAAATTGATATAAACTAATAGTCAATAGGTTTATTCAACAGCAATTCCATTATGTTGATAGCAAAATGTGACAACCCTCACAAAACCAGGTATCCGTACAAATTAATTAATATTTAATTAGTGCTTAATTACTGTTCTTGATTACAATTATGAATAAATTGCTTTCTGTTTTCTGATACATACATACTCATGCATCATATTTTATTACTGTCATTCCATTCATCATACACAAACATTAGTGACAAACTTGATGCACAAAGCACAGATAACACAGTAAGCGGATAACCCCGTAACCATGCTGACAGCACTAGACAGACATTGTCTCTGAGGCCAGTATGAGTCGGGAATAGATTACTACACTAGTAGGAAGTGTAGGAAGGTGAGGATCATAAAACTGCGTCACTAGGAGATATTTATAGTGACCGGAAGTGCCTAAAACATACTTTAAATGCAGAATTCTGCACTGCACACAAAAATAAGCTTTTAACATAACTAGTAAAGTGCAAAAACTTGGTAAAATAATACTAGACACTTTCCAAAGTGTTGGAAATTTATTGTATCACTAAAAACAATATAAAAGATACTTAAAAGCTTTACTTAGCACTTTAATGGATCAATATCCAACCGAACAACCGAACCTTACCCGGAACATAGAAATATTGCCAAACACATTGTTTTCACTTTTCTGAGCTAGTTAGGGTCCCCGAACACCCTAACACCCTTTATATTAAATAACACACTTAAGCTACTAACTAGAACCATTTGATTTCAACTAGCTTATAACTAAACCATCACCACCCAACCCTTAACCCCCCCCCCCTCTAGTTGACGGTCACCATATGGTGACCCATACATCCATTTCCTTGATTATTTTGTTGGCTCATATTGAATATCTAGTGAACACTTTGCATGTTGGACATTAGTGAACAAGGATTATAAGTAAGACTTAAGGGTAACCATTCTCTCACATCACACACTTACAAACATCAAAGCTCTCCTCCTTCCCTCCTAACCACCTCACGGTCGCCCCCTCTCCACCACACCACCACCACTTCCAACCATTGTTCAATCATTTCTCATACATCCAAAGGTGCAAGGAGCTCTACAAACAAGCCCGGTGCTTTCGAAAGTTCAAGAACCGCTCTAGATTTCTTTTATCCGCCACATTTACATCTTGTTTCTTCCCTAGCCTTGAGCTAGTAGTAAGTGTTTCTAATCATCATCTTGATCTTGTTTATGGTGGTTAATAGTTGATTTAATGGTTAAAAATTAAGAACACTAAAGAACATAACTTAAAGTCTTGAACATAAGATGAACAAGGTGGATAAAGAGAAGATATGTGTGTAAATCATATAAATCTTGTATAGTTGTGAATCTTTGATGTTGTTTGTTACTAAAAGTGGGATGGATCATCATCTAGACATACTAGATCATGTTCAAGAACATGAACTAGTAGTATGTTAGTGTTAGAAATGTGAAAGATGATGAAACCATCCACCATGAACTTGAAAACTTGAATAAACATAATTTCTTTTTTTTGTAAAATGAAGTTGTAAACTTGTGGATCTAAAGATCTACAAGTGGTTTTTCGGAAGAACCAAGCGGAAAATACTAGTTTTGTTAAAACCCGGATATATTACGAACTAGAAGCATTTATAGTGACTAAACAAGTGAATAACCACTTGTGTCACAATGAAATTTCACAAAGAAATATTTTTGTAAATCTTGACTAGAAGTTGTGAAACTTCAAGTTCTTTAAAAACAAAGTTTTCAAGAAACTAATCATGTTTTTAAAGATAATAAGACCCACTAAATGTGTCGGTGAGTTACTACATATTTTTACAAAACTCTCAAATTCATGAGTTATGGTTTAGTCTTATTTTGTCAAGTTTGATGAATAAATATTGTATGCTGTTGATTGGTAAAGTGTTTGAATGATTTTACAAAAGAAAATGATATGCTAAAAGCATGGACACCTCCATTTATAGAGGAAACTCTGACGGAATTTTTCTAGAAATATAACACTTGGAAATATTTTTCTAACAAATGTGTACGGTTGTATTTTTAACTTGGTCTTCAAAATAAACTTCGCCATGATTTTTATTACAAAAATACTAAGTACCGGAGGTGGATTTTCGTAAGTAAAATTTGATAAATATATATATTTAGAATATATATTTATTACTAAAATGCTTGTGTGATTGTTTGTTTATTATGTGCACTAGATATATTATTTTTAGGGGTAAAAATAATATAACTATTATATACCATAAAAATTACGACTCCAAAATAATACCAACGCCCTCACAAAATAAATATTTAAGTTACACAAGTACCGTTGCTTTACGACACGCTAAAACGTAACTCATGTATGTTTTGGAAGATACTCTCATACGTATATTTTGATAAAGTATTATTTTGGGAAAATGTACGAGGTAAAATATAATATTTTTGGGAAAAATATATATATTTTGGAATTAAAATGTTTTAGACAAGTGATTAAAATATATTTTCTAAGTGGGACTTAAAATATATATTTCGGAATATACCATTACGCAATATTTTTGGAAAATATTATTTTGGAAATAAGAGAAGTGAAAACATGATTTCGTAAATATTACTAAGTATATCATATTTTTGACAACGAGAAAATGTATTATTTTTTAGAGAAAAATATATTTTCCTAGTATATTTAGAAAATATATAGTTTTTGAGAAAATATATATTTTCTGGGACAATACATGATTAAACAAAATAAGGTTTGTTTATATATATTTAAGTGAGACTTGAAATATATGGTTTTGGGAATATATTAACATATTTTATTTGAAACAATACACCGAAATACGATGCCATTACTTGGCAAGATATACAAATACAGATACGAAAATACATATAAGGAATACCCCATCCTTGGGAAGGAAATACGAATACTTGAGGAGTATTAATACAGAGACACTGCAAAAACAATTATTCCAAAACTAAAAATAATTATTATAACTTGGAATAACGCCAGGTATGTAACCCAAAAACACAAATACTAAACAAAGGCACGGCCCATTCGTCTAATAGACGTTAATACACTGTAGGTAGTCATGTTGACTGAGGAGACTTGGGTTACGCATACTGAAGACGCAATACTGTGAGTTCATGTCCCCCTTTTCTCTTAACTGTTTCAGTTTTATAACTTCGGGGGTGAAATACATGTTCCAATTATTACAAACACCTTTATACATGGTATGATTAGCTAAGGAATTTACTGCTAGATCACGTGAATGGATAGGCTATTATCGTAAGACCATTAATCCTTGTATAAGGACCGAGAGGCATGAGTGATAGATCTATCGGGTGTTGCGAGCCCCACACATGGGCCAGCGTGTGGCTGCATGTGGTGACTATGTCGTTCCGCCGGAAGGACCGGTATGAAATACGCGTTACAGGTTTGAGTGCTTCCTAGGCCATGTCACTTATTAATGTATTAGCTACACATTAATCGATCTCTTTTTCCTTATTTGCTACATACCAATAACATACATTTATACAGACACATTTTAACGATTTATACAGACTAACATACACATGAACTCACTCAACTTTTGTTGATGTTTTTCAAACTACATGTATTTCAGGAAATTAAGTATGGATCTGGCGGGCGTTGGAGTTTTCAAGTCATGATAAGTATAAAGATGTCATCCATGGTCTTTGGGTTTGGCCAGCGTGTCTTAATCTGGGACGAGACACGTCTTCCAAACTTTGGTTACAACTAATATCTTTTGACGAGTCCTTAGCGAATTTTCTTTTACACAATTCATATGGTTTGTAAAACTTAAATTAAAGTCACGTTTTAGACAATGTTGTTATGTTTTAACTCATTTTATGGATGGCAAATCTCTATTTTATCATATAGTTGTTTGATATGGTTGAATGCAATGATAACAAGTAAGTCACACCATAATCACGCTTCCGCAAAAGTCAGGGTGTGACACAAAACACTGTTGTCTATTAACTGTTAAAAACTTCTATTGCTTTCCAACAGACTTTCCTAAAAACTGTCATCCATTATCTCCAACAGAGCTTGCCAGATGTATAGATAGTAAGTATCAGATGTTAGTCAACCCATGTTAAAAAGGTCAGTCAACAGAAATTACAAAGGTTAGTAAACAGATGTTAAGAGAATAATGTTATTAACAAAGAATTTAGTACTCTCAT
Source organism: Helianthus annuus (assembly GCF_002127325.2). Lineage (NCBI taxonomy): Eukaryota > Viridiplantae > Streptophyta > Magnoliopsida > Asterales > Asteraceae > Helianthus > Helianthus annuus. The sequence goes on from NC_035448.2 coordinate 111,069,503, forward strand.
TAAAAATGAGAGCTGCAAACTTGTTACTACAACGTCAGATATAAACATTTTTCACAACATGTGTTCTCATGATAGGCTTAATGCAGAGCAAGTATCAGATGATTTCAAAAAGTTGTATTGCTTTCCAACAAACATTTCCTAACAACAGTTCCTCCATTATACCCAACAGACGTTGCCGGGTTGACAGATGTTTAGTATCATCATAGATTTTGTAAAACTTCTTTGTAAACCACATTAGTAGTGGTTGTACAGACTCGTTTTTGTTTATCACAAATCAAAACTTTCAACCCCTTCCTACTTTTTACTCTAGATACAACAACATAGAGCTGGCCATGACTAAACACTGGACGTGGAAGATATAAACCAACACGCTCCAATGATTGTCCTTGACTTTTATTTATTGTCATAGCAAAACACGGTGAAAGTGGGAATTGTCTTCGAGAAATCTTCACTAGTATTCTTTTATCAGAAGGTGTCATCTTCAGTCTTGAAATCAAAGTATGATGACCTATATTAGTCCCTATGATAATTTTTGCTTCAATCACAACTTTTCCGAGCCTCGTGACTTGTAAACGTGTACCGTTACACAATCCATTTGCCTGATCAATGTTTCTGAGTAACATCACTGGAGCATCAAGTTTCAGTACTAATTTATGGTTAGGTAAACCAGATAAACGAAGATTGTTTAACACATCAGGAGGTAACAATGCCATATTAAGCTCTGATTCTTCCTCAGATTGGCATAAACTATCTGAACTAAAATAAACCTTTTCTTCACCAGGCAGACTCTCTAACAACTCTTTATTTATTGAATCCACTACTTCATTAGTTGGAGCAAGAATCGCTCTTTGTTGGAAATACGTTAAATCCCACAAAAAACTTATTCATGTCCGGATATATAAATGAAATGAGAGAAGAAATAGGATTGACTTGGTCATGAATAAGTAAATCATCTGGTATTTCAATATCAATCTCACCATCATTTTCTTCACCAAGCAGACCATCACTAAGCTTTAAAATCCATTCTCCAAATTCATTTATTTATTTCAAATTTGCTTCCCGACAACCAACTCTTAATCTCATATTCTCAGTTAGCTTTAGTACTTGACAGTACCGCCATATATAAGAAGAATTCAAAGAAGCATTGACTATCATTGTTCTGGTACCTTTAGGGATGACCGGAAGAATTTGTCTAAAATCACCACCAAATAGAATGACCTTTCCCCCAAACGGCTTGGATTCCATGTTCGAGTGACTGGAACGTGATATGTCTCTCATTGTTCTATCAAGAGCCTCGAAACAATGCTTGTGAGTCATAGGTGCTTCATCCCAAATAATCAAAGTTGCTATTTTAATTAAATCACCTAACTCAGTATTAGGCTCTATCGAACATATTGAATTCTCATTAATGTTAATTGGAATTACAAACCTTGAATGAGCAGTTCTACCACCATCCAGCAAAAGTGAAGCAATTCCACTGGATGCAACATTCAATACAACTTCACCTTTTGATCGTAATGCAGCTGAGAATGTCTTCCAAAGAAATGTCTTTCCAGTTCCACCATAACCACATACAAAAAACACACCTCCATCACCTTTTTCAATCGCTTCCATAACAATTTTATATATCCTTTCCTGTTCGGCAGTTAAACACTTTACATAACCATCATGTTCCTTTTGAAGAGCTAGTCTGTCATACGATAATTCTTTCATTATCAATTGATTGTTCGAAGATGAAACATAATTGTCCGGAACACTTGGCATATCATCAAAATTTCTCACTGTACTTCCATTGGTAAGTAGCAACTAAGCTGTTTTTTTGTTAAATGTTAAATGTTTGTTGGTATTTTAAGCTGTTTTTTGGATGCTAAATGTTTGTTACAATTAAGCTGGTTTTTGTTACTTTCCTTAAATACATTATTTATTTCTTATTAATTATTGGTATTTTATATTTATTTTTAAGCGTCTGAATGTGAAAGTAGCCTCTTTATCAAGGATTCATAGAACTTTGAAGATGACAGTTGAAAATCTGAATGGAGTTGACACTGTAATTGACTTTCGATGGGAGAAGCATGGCAAGGGATTTAGATACGCGGCTTGTCAATTCACCAAGAAGTTCATGAAGCCCAATGGTATCTACAGAAATATGAGATGCAAATTTGTCTACTCTGAAGAAAAAGCCAAGCTGATCTTAAAGAAAGTCTACAGATAGTTGTGGTTGTTGGTATTATCTCATTTGAGATAAATTATGGGATGGTGATGTATCAAACTTCTATATTTTGAAAACTTATGATTTACGAATATTTAAATTATAATCATCTATGCTTATCTTGTTATTTATATTAACTTAAACCTTTGTTGTACATTCTCCATATATTTTAATTGACTCTTCATTATCATAACTTCACTTGAATTAACCTCTAACTACAAACAAATTTATGCATTCAACATCTATTTAGATAAAGTCTGACAAACCAAAATCTCTGTGAAACAGAAAATCTGTTCAAGAAAAGTCTGTTGTTCCAAACAACCTCTGCTGATAAACACAAAGACTATTGTAGCAAATAACCTTTGCTGATAAACACAACCTCTGCTGCTGAATATGAATACAAAAGAATCATAAAGCTAACATCTGCTGTTACTTAACAAATGATACAATCTTTAAACATATGAAACATCTGATGTTGAAACAAAGGTCTGCCAAACATAACATCTGCTGATTATTCCATAGTATAGATTGCTAACATGTGCTGTGCCTTAACAGATGATGCAGTTCAACAGAGGATTTCAAACATCTGTTTACACACGCATCATGATGAACATCTGCTGATAAACACCAAGACGGTTCAAGCAAAGGTCTGCCAAAGAGAACCTCTGCTATGGACTAACAGATGATGCAGTTCAACAGAGAATGTTTAATAGCAGTGCTTTAACAGACCATGATCAACAGATGATAAGGTCTGTTGAAGCGGAGACTGCTCAACAGATTCTAACAGTTTTCCTACTAACCAATTCATTAAAGCAGTACTCAGTCACTAAAAATAATATATAACACTACTACTTGTCCAAAAAATGAACATTAACAACAATATAATAACAATAATATTCAAATTGTAGCAATTACATACAAAATCAATCAGTTTAGATAATTAAAATTGTAGCCATAACATACCAAACTTTCAAACACAACAGGTTAAGACACACATAACTAAACACCAAAATTTCAGTCTTCAAAATAAGTAGTTTTTACTTTCCATTCAGACTTAATCCAGAATCCCTTTCAACCGAAGGCTACTGAAAAGTCTTCCGTAACATCACCAACTTCCTTGCAACAGATCACAAAACAACTAATGAATACTCATTCAACTTGTTATTATATTGCAAGAAATAAAGAGTATAGTTATGATTTGTTAAAAGTAACAAAAATTACCTTTACATTTCCTTACACTTTACATGTTGTATAATAGCCATCACATACTCAAGAGCTGTCATTTTAAAGATGAATTCGTTAAACTGCAGAGAATAATTATTCCACACAATACATCGAAAAACGGTAACCCTACATGGAAACAAAAATCAAGAACATTTATATTACAAACCTACAAAGCATAGAATCAAGAATACACACATATACATCTATTTTTAAACACAAACAGAAATTACCTCTTCATCAATAAAGTTGAGATCCATTTTATAACGTTGATTACATTTCGAAGTTCGGCCAACGAACTCAAGAATTCCACACCAAATAACAAATCCAGCAAGATCTACCTGAAGAACATTTAGCATACAAACCTTTAGTTTGTGATAAAAAGAAAAAATCAAAAAAATATCTATTTTTAAACTACCTTCAGGTCTGCATAATATTCAAATCGATGGTAAAATATGATGAATCAAGAATACACACATATACATCTATTTCTAAACACAAACATACATTCTCCTTTCATCAATAAAGTTGAGATCCATTTTATAACCTTAATTACATTTCGAAGTTCGGCCAACGAACTCAAGACTTGCACACCAAATAACAAATCCAGCAAGATCTACCTGAAGGCATACAAACCTTCAGTTTGTGATAAAAAGAAAAAAATAAAAAAAATATCAATTTTTAACCTACCTTCAGGTCTACATACTATTCAAATCGATGGTAAAACATGATGAATCAAGAAAACACACATATACATCTATTTTTAAACACAAACAGACATTAGCTCTTCATCAATAAAGTTGAAATCCATTTTATAACCTTGATTACATTCTGAAGTTCGGCCAACGAACTCAAGACTTCCACGCCAAATAACAAATCCAGCAAGATCTACCTGAAGAACATTTAGCATACAATCCTTCAGTTTGTGATAAAAAGAAAAAAAATCAAAAAATATCTATTTTTAACCTACCTCAAGGTCTGCATAATATTCAAATCGATGGTAAAACATGATGAATCAAGAATACACACATATATATCTATTTTTAAACACAAACAGACATTACCTCTTCATTAATAAAGTTGAAATCTATTTTATAACCTTGATTACATTCCGAAGTTCGACCAACGAACTCAAGACTTCCACACCAAATAACAAATCCAGCAAGATCCACCTGAAGAACATTTAGCATACAAACCTTCAGTTTGTGATAAAAAGAAAAAAAAAATCAAAAAATATCTATTTTTAAACTACCTTCAGGTCTGCATAATATTCAAATCGATGGTAAAACATGATGAATCAAGAATACACACATATACATCTATTTTTAAACACAAACATACATTACCTCTTCATCAATAAAGTTGAAATCCATTTTATAACCTTGATTACATTCCGAAGTTCGGCCAACGAACTCAAGACTTCCACACCATATAACAAATCCATCAAGATCTACCTGAAGATCATTTAGCATACAAACCTACAGATTGTGATAAAAAGAAAAAATCAAAAGATATCTATTTTTAAACTACCGTTGGTCTGCATAATATTCAAATCGATGTTAAACATGATGAATAAACAATACATGAGGGTCGAGATTAGCGACGTAGGCTGTGAAATGACCTCAAGCTCCGATGAGAAACAGAGAGAGAGAGAGAGGGAAAATTGAAACCGTAGAGAGAGAGAGAATTAGAGTTTATGTTTGTTATGATAATTTGAAACTAAAAAGAGCTTTATATACCTATATGGTTTGAATTTTAAATCTGGAGCCAGAATTTTGAAATTTGAATTTGGCCAGATGTTTGAAGCATGAATGGAAGGCAGAGGTTTGAAACATGAATGGAAGGCAGATGTTTGAAGATTGTGGGCCAGAGTTTTGAATTTTAAAGTGTTTTAATATTAAGCTTTATGATGTCACTATGGCTCCTCTATGGCTGACACATCATCATTGTTGACATAAGAAAAGCATTGTTGGACAAGCTCTATGGCTGCCACATAAGCTTTTCTTATATCATTGGGATTTCTCCTTTTATAGAAAGTACTAGCGGTAAGACCCGTGTGCAAACACGGGTCGTTTCTTAGAAAATAATGCATAACACATTTTATAGAAAGTAAAAAAATAATTGGTGCAGACTTACAAAATTGATATAAACTAATGGTCATCAGGTTTAGTCAACAGGAGTTCAGTTATGTTGACAACCTAACCACTGTTGTCTATCGACTGTTAAGAACCTCTGTTGCTTTCCAACAGAAGTTTCCTAACAATTGTTATCCATTATCACCAACAGAGATTGCCACATTGATAGATGTTAAGTATCAGATGTTAGTCAACCCATGTTAAAAGGGTTAGTCAACAGAAGTTAAAAGGGTTAGTCAACAGATGTTAAGAGGATAATGCTATGAACGATGAATTTGATGCTCTCATTAAAAATTAATAAGACTTGGGAACTTGTTACTAAAACACCAGATATGAATATTTTTCGCAGCATGTCTTCTCAGGATAGACTTCATGCAGAGCAAGTCTGAAAAGTCTTTCTTCATCTATCATCAGGAATCAAACTCAACTTGGTATCAACATTTCACAAAATTATTTTACTTTCCAACACGCGTGGTTTTTAAAACCATGCATACCATATTTCGGCAGTGTAAGCTCTGTTTTGGGATGGAACAGTGTTTTTTATAGGGTGAAAAAAGTGAAAGTTGATGTGGCATCTGTTTCAAAGATCTGATGTCTAACATCTGTCCATGTGGCAACCTCTGTTGAGGGTAACGGATGACAGTAGTTAAGAAACCTTTTTGGAAAGCAACAGAGGTTAGGAATAGTGGAATCAACAGTGGTTGATTTTAGTCTATCAGTGGATAGACATCAGAAGTTATGAACAGTGGCTGATTTTAGTCTATCAGAGGATAGACATCAGTGGTTAGGATAAACAGAGGTTATGAGTACAGAGGATACCTCTTTATAAGACTATTTTCTCTTTGTAAGAACAGAGGATACCTCTTTATCGAGCCTGTAACGTTCAGCAATCGCTTTATTTTCATTTATTATACTGTATAGATATAGATATAGATACTGTTTCTTAAAATCTGATATAAATGGTTGCAATGTTGTTAAAAACTTTCTTTTGTTACCGGTTTTCAGAAAATAGTTCCTTTGAACGCTGGAAACATGTTAGTTATAGAAGACAACGGGGCTGTAGCAAAATGGCTATCGTTAATAAGTCAATCCCTTAATAAATCATGTAACATCAATTACAGTCCTATAAAGAGAACAAATAGAAATTCATGTTCTTTTGAAAGGAATTGTAGTGGCAGCAGCTCGCTGTTCTTGCAAAGAACGTCACTTAAAACAACCAATAAATCCTTTCGATCAGAGAGTCGAAGAAGACTTAAGAGCTACAACTGCAACTTTGTCGAGCCTGAAAGAAAGAGTTACGACAAGGTTGTCGAGCCGGAAAGAAAGACTTAAGAGCTGCAACTGCAACATTGTCGAGCCTGAAAGACTTAAGAGCTGCAACTGCAACAATGTTGAAGCCCTAAAATTAAAGAAATGATTAAAAATCATTCACAACCATCAAAAATCATTCACAGCCAACCAACTAACCTGAGCTAAGTTTTATACAATGATTAAAAATCATTCACAGCCATAAAAAATCTTCGGTCTCCAGCATGGTCCTTCTGCTGTCCCTAACTCTGTCACTTGACTTGTTTAATCTTTCAGTTGACATCATTAATCTTCCTCTTTGATCTGCTGACACCTGTCACATTCATCGTTTGTTGGTTATAAACATATATATATATAAGTAGTCAATCTCTAATACTTATATAAGAGATAGCTTGATTATCATACTGCAGCAGCATCGGCCATTCCCGACTCCAATAATTCATCACGTGCAACCTTGTTTAAGTTTTTTGATGCAATTCGTTTAATTTCGCTTTTCAAATTATTCAGATCAGATTTGTACTATCTTAATTTGGCAAGGAGCACAGCTTTTACATTTGGTGGCAAGTTTCTTGCTTCAATGTCCATTTTCCGTATCTGGATTAATTATTCATAATAGCGTTGAGTTTTTACGAGATTTCAAAAAGAAAAGATGATTCCGAGAGATCCTTTATACATCGCAGACCACTGTTTCATCCATTAGATCCAAACCTTCAACATTTGAATTCCCATATATGATTTGCAGAGCATATATGATTCGTATTTCTTCATCTCAAGTTCGAATCATAATTTCAAGAAAATGACACTAAGAATCCAAAGTAACTCAAAGCTACCTCCTCAGGATCAACCGGCTCAGCGTAAACTCCATAAATATCTTTTCTATCACAATTAATCCACCGAAAAATCACATAACTCATTAAGTTCAACTATTAAACATTTAAAATTTAAACCAATGATGATACTCACTTTTAAAGCTTATCCAGGATTGATATGCGTGTGGTGTGATATATTTTTATGTATATTTTTAGCCCTTTTTAACACATTAGTCAAGTTTTAAATTTATAAAACACGATATTTTACTAACACCAAACACACATATGGGCAAGTGCACCCATCGTGAGCGTAGTATAGTGTTGGTAAGATACCAAGGTCGTCCAAGGACACAAGAGCTTTTAATACTGATTTATCCTCAACGTCTAATTAAATCAAAAGTTTAGAAAAAGGTTTAAACTAGATAATAAAAACTAAAAATGCTTAAAATAAAAATAAAAACAGATAGACAAGATGAATCACTTAGATCCGACTCGCCATTAGTGTAACCTTTGATTATTTCCGCACTTTTGCACTTTTTAAGAGATTATCTTAGTTATAGTAATAGGCCCCTCTTTTGAAGGTGACGTTACCCTCAACCCAGTAGTTTAAGTCAGCAAGGATACAATCCTAAAGGGTTGGACTACTGAAAGATAATTAATTAAGTTATTAATGCGTAATGTGGTAGGCCCCTCCTTTGAAGGTGACGTTACCCTCGGCTAAGTAGTTTGAGTCAGCAGGGATACAATCCTAAGTAGCCGGGTTAATGTTTTAATAGTAGTTTACATATGAGGGGATCAAGAAAATCGAACCCCCGCCATCCAATACCAGCGGGTATTGAAGGAGGTCCTACTAAGCTTGACCCATGTCCTTGTAGGATCTATACACTGAACAAGGCAAGACTCTTACCAAAATATTCCCTTAACCCCTGATCAGGTTGCCAACATATCTCCATATAGACCGTGGAAATATGAATGGTGTAAATGTAAGATCGTGTTCCGACCCGAACGAGTCGATCAGAAGAGTTTTTATCCAAACCAAGAGGCGGAAACTAATGTTTTGGTGCTATCTCAGCCGTATTCACTTTAATCTTGTTGTTTTATTGATCAATAATCCTTTTACAAGCCTGACAACACTTCGGCAGCACTTCGTGGCTCACCGGAAGACAACAACTAACTTCAAATTTCGCTCCAGACACACACCTATATATAGTGTGCTAATTCCGCTTGAATATTACACATTCAATACGAGCGGAATCACAATGTTACCGATTGAGCGAAATCACCAGCTAACCTAGTTCGAGCGGAATCAAGCTATTATGTGATTTCGCTTGAAATAACAAGATGTCATTTTGAGCGGAATCACTTACAATTACATGATTCTTGGATTCTGTGCTCTAAACTGACTAATCCTAATCAAGACTCGATACAAGACGTAGGCGACAGACGGATGCACCAACAAACTCCCCCTCGGATGTTGACGGAGTCTTCAGTGTCGAGTCTTCGGTTGTCAACCTTCAGTCTTTATCAGTCTTCGAGCTTCTCTCCGAAGTATTCTTCATTGTAAACATCCTTAATCAATCTCTATCATCAACAAACTCCTCTCCCTCTAATGTTGAATCTTTAATTTATTTGCATCGGCAATCTCAGAATCAGAACCTGGCACTTTGTTCTTCAGACTCCCCCTCTCAATCTGTTGGGATCGTAGTCTGGAAATCACAGGTTCAAGACCGTTGCCTGGCTCTTATCCTGCAAGTTCTCTACCACACACATAAGTTTCTCAAAGTTTAAACCTTCTTAAGATTTAGAAACTATTGTAGTGAACATTCAGAATGATTTATTCTTTGAAAATCACTTGTAAAATACAATCAATTTCACACACTCTTTTTCCAACCCTGTTCTTCATGTTCAGCACTTGGAATTTTGAAAATCATCTCTTCAACACCAGTTGTCGAAAATCTTTTTGTATTTTTCAAAACTTTATGCTAAAACATACTAAAAATCTTTTTGGATTTTTGAATAAAAGTAAATGCAGTAAAGAAACTATTTACAGACAGTATTTTTGTGAGTTCGTGCAAGAGGATCATATCAGTTTTTGAGACATATCACTAACACCGTTAAGCTTGATTTCATTTTAAGTTTTAAACAATTCACCTAGATTGTCAGTATGTTTGTCCTCTTAAATTTTCACAAAAATTTCAACTGTTTCAAGATATGCGATTAGGATCTTAAGGACTTAAACTTATTCGCGTATCCCACCACTTGAATATACTCTCGTATCCAGATCCCAGTATTCAGTCTTACAGGTGAGTATACCACAGATGATATCTGTAAAGGGGTAAAATTGCGAGGGCCATAAGAGCCCAAGTCGATACTTCCGTATACGCAAAGAGATGACGGCTTCGACTTTTGGTGTGTCCCCTTTAGAGGATCTTTTCTTCAACAGCAATAATTATCAATTTTATTGTTTAATCATTTTTGCTGAGGGCTTTAGCTGTATTTCAAGCATTTTGCAGAAAGCATTATACTGGGACTAGGTCAGAATTTCCATTCAGCAGAAGTCCCGGTATAATACCCCAGATATCACTGAGTATAAAGACCTAGTATTTCAGAAAAAATGACCTTTCAAACAAGATTTCGGGGGTTACCCATATATCCAAGAAGTTGTTCCCCACGAGATAAGCAAGTTTGAAATTTAGGTTTATATCTCGTCACAATCTACTAAATGTGTAAAAACCTACTGACACATCCGTAGTGAGATTGTTTATCACATTTTTAACTTTACATTTTGTAGGATCGGATTGCGACCTAAACGAGTCGTTCGGAAGAGCTCAAATCCGTTTCAGAGGCGGAAACAAAGAAACGGACGTGAATACAGCTTGAATCACACTTTAAACCTCTTGTATATTGATTTTACAGCGTTTACAGTTACAAGGAACACCGGCAATACCTCGGTATCAAATCTGGAATCGTTACAAATGAAATAAATGAACAGCCTATTTATACTATTGGTGGTTCGCTTGTAATGACAACAACCACATAAGCGGACCATACAAATATCCATAAAAGCGAACCACATGACTATCACTAAAAGCGAACCTTCAAATACCGTATAAGCGAACCCTTCTATTTGAATACAAGTGAACCCTTTCATTGGACCTTCCAACCAATACTTCTCATTGGACCTTTTAATGGTCCAATCACAACATGTAGAAGACATGATCTTTGTCGTTTACTGTTTCTCAGTATGTAGAAGACATGAGATGATGCAATGTGTGATGTCATAAATATGATGTCATCATCATATATGATGACATCATGCTTGAACAATACGACAACGAACCCGATACTCGACATAAGACGAAGACGACAGATGACTGCACCAACAGACTCCCCCTCAGATGTTGACAAGTCTTAAGTATCGAGTCTTCAATGTCTCCAATCTTTATCAGAGTGTCTTTGTCTTCTCTTTTCATCATCATCAACAGACTCCCCACGAACAATCTCTACTCAGATATCTTCAGACTCCCCCTTTCGATATGCTGGGATCGCAGTCTGGCATGTTGAAATCACCAAGTCTTCAGGTATCGGAACCTGGTTCTCTATCACTTCGAAACCTGCACATCCTCTACCCAAAAATAAATTTTCTGATGATAACATGTAAAAATCTAATGAATCACTTGCAAAAGTTTTACATTCAAATAATGATTTTACAATGTTAATCTTTGAAGAACCATTTAAAGATATATCATTTTTATTTTCAAAACAACACACTCTCCCAAACCATCTGTTCATCATGTTTAGCACCCGGAATTTTGAAAATTAGCTCTCCAACACCAGTTGTCGAAAATCTTTTTGTATTTTTCAAAAATTTATGCTAAAACACACTGAAAATCTTTTTGGATTTTTGACATAAGAGAAATAAAATGCAGTAAAGAAATATTTACACACATTATTTTTGTGAGTTTGTGTAAGAGGATCATATCAGCTTATGAGACAAATCACCAACACCGTTAAGCTTGATTTCATTTTAAGTTCTAAACAATTTACCTAGATTGTCAGTATACTGGTCCACTTAAATTTTCACACAAAGTTCAACTGATCAGAGATACGATATTAATGTCTTAGAAACTAAAACTTATCCGTGTGTCCCACTACTTGAATATACTCCCGTATCCAGATCCCAATATTCAGTCTTACAGGTGAGTATACCACAGTTGATATCTGTAAGGGGTTAGGTGCGAAACCGTGAGAGCTCAGGTCAGAACTTCCGTTCAGCAGAGAGATGACGGCTTGACTTTTGGTGGGTCCCCTTTAGAGGATCTTTTTTACAACAGCAATGACTATCAATTTTATTGTTTCATCGATTTGCTGAGGGCGGCGCTTTTTCAAGCATTTGCAGAAAGTGTTATCCGGGGACTAGGTCAGTACTTCCATACAGCAGAAGTCCCGGGATAATACCCCAGATATCACTGAGCATAAAGACCTAGTATCTTAGAATAAGGGATCTTTCAGACAAGATTTCAGGGGTTACCTATATATCCAAGTTTGTGTTAACCCACAGAATAAGCAAGTTTGAAATTTAGGTTTATATCTCGTCACAATCTACTAAATGTGCGAAAACCTACTGACATATCCACAGTAAGATTGTTTAACACTTTTAAACTTTCCAAATCTTTAGCATGTTATGATAGTCCGCTGATGTACTATCATTTCCTCTTTTTCACAACAAACTCATTTTTGGTTTTTATCATGATTTTGTCTTTTTCAAATTTTTTAATGTTTTTGGATTTTCTGAAATTTTCTACTCCCCCTAAAATGCAAACACATTAACGAAAATTGAAAACAAACTGTACAGAAACATGACAACCGATATCAAATCGCATCAATTCGCCATTCACTTGGCATAAACAATCAGAACTCCCCCTATCAACAAACTATTTTCTCATTTAGATTTCAAAACACTTAAGTTTGTTTTAATCAAAATGATTTTTCCGGAAAATAAGTTTGATTGATTTTACCACTTGTAGGTATATCAATACTAAATTCGGGGATGTGGTTCATCATCTTGTCTCTCAATCACTTGTAGGAAAATGCAAGTACAAATTAATGTCCTTGATTTACCATATGCACAAGTTATTGCACAATCAATTCTTCTAATCACTTGTAAACAAACACAAACAAACCTTTTTACCGTTTTGTATGATTGACATTACCGTAGTAAATTCCTCAAGAAAGATGCTGATACCTGCTCCTCGCTTACTAACCTGGAAGCTCCGGCATAGTCCTTCAACCTGTTAAATTTTTACAATTTTAAACACTTTCAAATCATCCTAATTAAACATGAAAGATGCTGATTCCTGATCCACGATTACCAACTTGGGATCTCCGGCAAGTCCGGTGTTTTACTCAAACATAATGTCCACCCAAGCCTCACCAGCCTTGGGTGACTTTGGAACACATCTGTCCCACCAACATTTTGATTTATAAAATTCTTTAGCACCTTTTACCTTCTTATCAACCATCTTCCCAAAAATGTGTTTGACTTTCCCGTTGAAAGCCTTCTCAACATCAAATTCTCCTTTATCAGCGAAGAATTGATTTGAGATCTCTACCTTTCCAACTTTCTTCATCAAATTTTCTTTTGACAATTTCGGAAAATTCTCATCGTTCATCACAGGAACGGAATTCACGATCTTTTTATCAACCAATGACTCCTCTGATTTTATGAAATCAGATTCATTGTCAGAATTACCTTCAGATTTAACAACCCATTTTTGTTTACTTAAATCACCTCTTCTTTTGTAAAATCTTTTTGAACTTTCTCCTTCCTCAGAAGTAGAATTTTCAAACATTTTAACAATTTTTACAGATTTTTCTTTCTTATCAACACAAGTCTTTTTCAAAACAGAGTTAGAAGAAACTCCCTATTTTTGGTAGTTGGTCTTGGGGCAATTCCAAGCTATGTGTCCAACTTCTTGACATTTGAAACAGGTTCTTCTGTCAGCTCTTTGAGCAGATTTTCTCACATTCTTCCTCACTTCAGCAAGAAACTCTTGATTTGACTGTTTCCGGAAAGGTTTCTTCTGCTCATCTTCAGAGCTTCCTCCTGAAACAAATTTTGTTTTTGGTTTATAAGTTTTCTGATTTTTATAATTTTCTGAAGAATTGAAACCAAGACCTTTCTTTTTGAGATTACCATTATGGTTTGATTTCTTTCGATAACCTGAACCATAATCGTAACCCTTTTTCTTGTTCAATCTCTGTTGAACTCTTGAAGTGTATTTTTTAGGTTTTTCAGTAAGATTTACATCTTTTATTTCAGAAATATTAATTTCTGTTAATTTGAAAACCTGTTTGATCATTTCAGTTTTGACACTTCTTATTGGAAATTCCTCATCAGAAAATAATTTGTCCGAATTATTCAAGGTATAAGCAACCTTAAACATTTCGTCATTCAAATTATTCTTTGATAACAAGAATTCTTTATTATAAACCCTCTAAACCAGCGAACTCGGACTTTTCTTAGATGAACTCGAACTATCTGACTTAGACTCCAACTTTGACTCTTCATCCATATCCAACACCTGATCGACAACTTTCTTAACTAACTCAGACTCATGATCAGTGTCAGACGCTGTGAATGTAACATCAATATTGTCTGGTAATTCATCAGTGATTTCAGACTTTAATTTGATGTTTAGAGCCTTGTCTACTTGTTCCTCATTTGGTTTCCTGGGGGAATAACTCTCAAAGATAGGAGGCAGACATCTGTTATACTTGACACTTGGTTTCTTACCAGTATCCTCTTCTTTTTCTTTCTTCTTGAATGCTTCAAGACCTGCAACAGTAGGATAAACACGATCAATCAGATAATCACAGGTAGTATAACTCAAAAGTAATCGGTTGATCCTTTCACTCTCGATTCTCTCAAGTTCCAACTCCTTCTTCAAGTTAGCACAATTTCGATATAATCATTAATGACACTTTGCTTTGTCATCAAAGTTGCACTCATCTTGTCATTTGCTTTTTCAAATTCTGCATTTGCTCTTTTCAAACTGTCAACTGTCCTGTTCAATACGTCGTATGACTCTTTCACATACTTCACATCTGACAGTAAATCTTCCTTAATCTTCTCTAAATCGACAATCTTTTTGTCTTTCTTATCACACTCTTTGCAAGATTCTGAACATTTCTCACAAGGCTTAGTAACTTCAACCACCTTTTCAACTATCTTTTCGACTTCGACAGTCTTTTCAACTTCTACAAGTTTCTCGACCTCAACAATCTTTTCGACAATCTTTTCTACCTCGACCACTCTTTCAACTTCAACTATTTTCTCAACTTCCACGAGTTTCTCGACTTCGACAATTTTCTCTACTACTTTCTCTACTTCAACAATCTTTTCTATTGCAATCTCAGCAGTTGATTCATCTTTTGTTTTTACAGCTTCAGTCTTCGCCTTTTCATCAGCGAGTAACTTTGCTGCTTCTAGCTCTTTCTGCAATCGAGCAATCTTCTTCTGATTCAACATCTCAACTTTATCTGCATAGAAAAAATTAAAACTGTCAGGATCAATGCTTTTTCGACATTTGTTAAGATAATCTTCCTCATCATCCGTATCAACATCACTTCCAAGATCTGGAAATATCGGAATCCTTTTCTGACAATTCTCATTTTGATCCAGAATCCTGGTAACAAATGCCACATCAGGCTTAGTTCCACTAGGTATATACTTGTCCCAGCTAAACCCCTGTGCAACAAACTCATCACTCTGATCTATTATTCCATAATAAGCTTTCCTATTTGCTTCTTCAATCATTTTCCCATGAGCAGTTTGCGGTTCCTTTTGTTGAGGTTTTTGATCGATTTGATGAAAGATTGATTTCTGATAATAATTGCTCTTTTCTTGACTTCCAGTTGACTCTTGGTTTTTACATTCCCGTTTAAAGTGACCCTTTCCTTTACATCGGAAACAAGTAACCTTTGACTTGTCAAAACCAAGTGGAGAAGCAGCCATTCCTCGGAACTCGTCTCTGCCAGTAATCTGTTGAAATTTTTTAGCTCTCCTGTAGGCACTAGCTAAGCACCACTTCACATCCATCAGCTCTAGCTCTTCTGCATCAATTTGGTCGTAACCTTCATTTGTGAGCATCGGATTACCAATCCTTCCGGCAATCAAACTTTCATACGACTCTAACATGGCGACAAGAGATGCCATGTATTGCTTTGTCACTTCAGGAGACAGATTCTGACCATTCTGAATAGTTAGAGTAACATTGCACTGCAGATTATTCGAATTTTGCGTTTGAGAGCTAGGTGTGTTGCTGTTTGGATCAAAGCTTGAGAATGATGAAGTAGATCCACCACTTTGAGTTGTAGTACTTGCATTTGGACTTGCAGACCCATCAGCACTGAGCGCAGTACTAATCTTTGGACTTTGACTGGGAGTGGCTTCAAACTTGTTCCCTCGATAGTACAGACTGACATCTTGCTTTGCATTTGGATTTGTCATGATAGCTGTCTTTTGAATATCCAGCTCCTGCTCTTCGATTTTCTGAATAAACTGAGCCAAATTCATGCTCTCGGACTTTCTCATAAGTTTCACAACCATCAAATATGTTCCCCACTTATGTTGTGGTAACGCCTCAGCTAGTTTGTCGACCCACTCATCATCCTCTTTCTTGATATCCAACCTACCCATTTCCAATACTAGATGACAGTATCTATCTATTGTTTGCTTGGTTGTTTCATGATCAAATGCAGTAAACATGTCAAACGATTTCTTCAATAATGCCTTCTTGTTTTTGATCATATCAACACTCCCTCTGAATTTCTGAATCAACGCTTCCCAGATTGATCTAGCTGTACCATTATGTTGATGTAAGACAAAGATGTCTTCTTTAACAGCTTGCTGAAGGATGCTGATCATCATTTTCTCACTAGTGTACTTCAACTTATCAGCTTCAGTAAAATCATTGAAACCCTTTTTCTAAACCGCGTTCATTCTTTGGTTTCTCATAATCTTTCAGCAATGAACACCATGCGTCGAATCTGTAAGCTTGAACTCAATTCTCGAATCGGTTTTTCCATCCCTGAAAATCTTCAATATACATGAGTTTCGGTGGTTTTTGATGAGTTCCCATCTCATTCTCATTATACAACGCTTCAGCAGCATTTACAGGGGCAACGGGTGTTGCGAACGCATTGTAGAACTCTTCAGCCATGTTTCAGAACTCAGATGATGCTTCGGGAAATACCTGACAACACACAAACAAAATGATCAGTTTAAAGACTTATCAATGAACAGAAACGAAACGGTACTCGAACTGATGAATATTCTGTGCAGACTGAAGGTTGACACACTGTGTGGACAGCTATGACTCGGATCAAATACAAATGGTGTGACCCTTTTTCGTGTAGACTGACTGACTTTCAAATGACCTGATGAATACTTCAAACGAACAAACAATCAGGTTAAAAATACTGAATACGCAACCGTGTGAGTTGATGAAATCAATCTAAGACTCGTTGTCGAAGATTTGCGAACTTGTTCCAATATGAAAGAACTTGATCTGAATGAAATGGATTATAAAATATGATCTCTATACACTAACTTTCAGTATGGGCCGATTGCTATGAATCACTTGGGCTTAAATGAGAAAACTTGGGCCGAATGATCTTAGTAAACTGACATCCTTTATTTACCAAACAAAATCTTATTCAACCTCAAAACCCATTAAACCGTCAACAATAAAAGAAAAAAAAACTGATTGGGCCGTCCTTTTGCACAAATCACAAGTCAATGCACTATCTCGTGAGCTTATTTATACTTGTCAACAACAATCACATGCACTACTTTGATTAACTTGTGGTTTCTAGTCCCAAAGTACTGACAACAATTCACTTTAAAAAGATGTATAATTCGAGATACTTGAGTCACATGCAATACTGATTAACCGACAACAAACAATGTTTTTTTTTATTCATCATGGCCGACAATAACAACTATTAATCAAGTTTGATTGACCCTCAATATAAAGCTAGCCGACAACTTATCACACCATTTTCAATTGAACTCTATTGGACCTCAAAATCCATTAAAACAACACTTTAAAGTATGTATGAATTGATCAGACTTCAATATTATCGAGACTCAAAAAGTCACATGTGATCACAAATGATTCTTATCACCTCATGCAAACTGACACAAACATGTGGTTTCCTTTTCCTGTTCCCAACTACTGACAACTTCACATGATTATCTTGTTTAATGACTGACAGACTTTGATGGTCACAAGAGCGAACCACAAATGTAACTAAGAGCGAATCTCAACTGATGTTACTAAAAGCGGACCTACTAAAGATGTGACAATGGAGCGAACCAGATGAAGTCTTATAAGCGAACTTCAATGATCTAAAAGCGGATCCACTATTGTCACTAAAAGCGGACCTATGTGATGTCAGCAAAGAACGAACAACTTTCAAGCGAAAGCTCAATTTGAATCAATTTTAAGCCGATTTTAGTTCTGAAATCTTCCAGGTTTTGTTAATACATGATTACGCATACACTGTGTGAGTTTAAAGCAATTCTGACCGTAAAAAGTTCTGTTTTTTTCGAAAAAGAAAGGTGTAGAAGCAGAAAAAGTGATGAAAACGAGCTGTTTTTGCGAGATCTCTTCCTCCTTGGCTCTGATACCAATTGTAGGATCAGATTGCGGCCTAAACGAGTCGTTCGGAAGAGCTCAAATCCGTTTCAGAGGCGGAAACAAAGAAACGGACGTGAATACAGCTTGAATCACACTTTAAACCTCTTGTATATTAATTTTACATCGTTTACAGTTACAAGGAACACCGGCAATACCTCGGTATCAAATCTGGAATCGTTACAAATGAAATGAATGAACAGCCTATTTATACTATTGGTGGTTCGCTTGTAATGACAACAACCACATAAGCGGACCATACAAATATCCATAAAAGCGAACCACATGACTATCACTAAAAGCGAACCTTCAAATACCGTATAAGCGAACCCTTCTATTTGAATACAAGTGAACCCTTTCATTGGACCTTCCAACCAATACTTCTCATTGGACCTTTTAATGGTCCAATCACAACATGTAGAAGACATGATCTTTGTCGTTTACTGTTTCTCAATATGTAGAAGACATGAGATGATGCAATGTGTGATGTCATCAATATGATGTCATCATCATATATGATGACATCATGCTTGAACAATACGACAACGAACCCGATACTCGACATAAGACGAAGACGACAGATAACTGCACCAACACATTTCTTTAGCATGTTGTGATAGTCCACTGATGTACTATCATTTCCTCTTTTATGCAACAAAAAATCATTTTTGAATTTTTTAAGTTTTTAGCTTTTTCGAATTTTCTAATGTTTTTGGATTTTCTGAAAATTTCTTACTCCCCCTAAAATTCAAAATGATTTAAAGAAATTGAAAACAAACTGTACAAGAACATGACAACTGATATGAATCGCCTCAATTCTCCATCCACTTGGCATAAACAATCAGAACTCCCCCTCACAACAAACTATTTTCCCATTAAGATTTCAAAACACTTAAGTTTGTTTTAATCAGAATGGTTTTTCCGGAAAATAAGTTCGTTTATCAACCACTTGTAGGTTTTGGGGACATTTCATCACATTGTTTACCAATCTTTTGAATAATAGTTAAATCAAGTTCAACTTAATGACCTTGATTAACCACTTGTAGGATCAACTATCAAACATTAACAACCAATTACCATCTGTTGGTTGAATTCTCAAGGTGCCGATTCCTACTCCACACTTACCAACCTGGGAGTTCCGGCAATTCACACTTCTCAATTTAATATTTCAAAAACATTTACAAGAATGATGTCGATTCATGCTCCGTGATTACCAACTTGGGAGCTCCGGCAAGTCAGGTTTCTATTCAACGAAAAATATATCCACCTAAGCCTGACCAGCCTTGGGTGTAACTTTTTCAGTCTCATTTGGGGTTGTATCTTTCCTTTTCAATTGATAAAATTCTTTAACCCCTTTAGCCTTCCCCTCAATCATCTTTCCAAAAATGTTTTTCACAGCAGGGTTAAAGGCCTTTTCAATATCCAATTCTTTCGTTTTAGGAAAGAATTGATTTGAAATTTCAACTTTTCCGATTTTTGATTTCAAATTCTTAGCACTCAGTGGTGGAAAATTCACATCATCCACTGGCGGAACTTTCTTCTCATCTTTCACAACAACCTATGGCTCCTCTGATTTTATGGAATCAGATTCATCACTAGAACTGTTTCTTGATTTCTTAACAACCCATATTTGATTGTTAAGTTTCTCCTTCTTTTTGGAAACATTTTTCGAATACTCACCAACTTCATAAATTGAATTTTCAAAAACTTTAGATTTGTTTGTTGGTGGTTCGATTTTCTCAACAACCTTTTCCTTCAATTTTTTAGAAACTTCCTGTTTTGGTTTGAAAGTTTTCGGACAGTTCTTGGCAATATGACCAACAGTTTTGCACTGAAAACAGGTTCTTTTTTCTGTCTTTTTCTGAACAACATTCTTCTTCAATTCCTCTTGCTTCTTGGCAAGGAACTCTTGATTCGTCTGCTTCCTGAATGCTTGCTCTTTCTCAGCCTCTGTCGTTTTTCCTGAAACAAACACAGTTTTTGGTTTATAAACTTTTTCATTTTTATAATTTTTCGTTTGATTAAATCCAAGACCCTTCTTTTTGAATTACGATTATGGTTTGGTTTCTTTTGGAAACTATAACCACAATTGTAACCCATTTTCTTGTTAATTCTTTGTTGATCCCTTGAAGTGTAATTTTTAGGTTTTCCAGAAAGATTTAAATCTTTTATTTCAGAAATATTAATTTCTGTGATTTTGAAAACCTTTTGAATCATTTCAAGTCTAACACTTCTTATTAGAAAAATCTCATCAGAATATCATTTGTCAGAATCTTTCAAAGTATATGCTACTTTGACCGGTTCGTCATTAAAATTAGATTTTGAAAGCAAAAATTCTTTATCATAAACCCATTTGTCCTTTTTGATTGTTGGCTTTGACGCATCGGACTCAGACTTTGACTCAGGTTTGGACTCCGTTTTTGACGCCTCACTGTCATCTTTATCTAACACCTGATCGACCACACTTTTTATCAATTTGGACTCATGATCAGTGTCGAACGACGTGTACGTGACATCAATATTTTCTGGCAAGTTATCTGATGGCCCAGACTCCCATTGTAAGTTAATTGCCTTTTTGACTATTTCGGAATTTGGATTTCGAGGCGAATATCCATTTTCGACCGGGGGCGGACATCTATTGTAGACCACACTTGGTTTCTTACCAGAAATTTTTACTTCATCCTCGTCTTTTGTCACGGACTTCTTTTCTTCTGAAGTCTTTTCTTCTTCAAACGTCTTCAATTCTTCCACAATCGGATAAATCCTGTCAACAACAAAAGTAGAACATGAGTAACTTTTTAATAAATTGTTAACACATTCAGTTTCAATTCTTTGTGTTGCCAATTTCAATTCTAACTCAGCACACTTCTTTGTGTAGAAATTGACATCAAGTTGTCTCATGTAAGCTCCTTTGAGTGTGTTCATTGCTACAGCTTGTTCACTATTCGACTCAGTGTACTTGTTGATCTCTCTGTTCAAAGTATCATATGATTCTTTCAATATTTTAATGTTGTGTAGCAATTCGTTGTTTTGTTTGATCAAACAATCACAATTTAAGCATTTTTCAGGAACTTTGACTGCTTCAGTATCAACTTTGATTTCAAATTCCGGAACTTCTTTGACTGTTCTTCTCACTTGAAACATCTCAGCTCTTCTCTTTTTCTCGGCTTCAGCTTCAGCTTTTAATCTTTCTTCTTCTTCTTCCTCTTCTTCAATCTTTCTCCATTTTTCTTCTTCTTTTTCCCTGACCTTTCTGTATTTTGCAGCCCAATACTCATCATAGCATTAGCAACAAAGGCTTTAACATTTGACATCTCTTTGGCCATGAACTCTTGGTCTGGGCAAAAATTGTCCCAACTGAAACCTTCAACCAACTTTTCATCGTCTTGATCTGCCAAACACACTTTACTGTCTGTTGGAATGTATTTATCCCAACTGAAACCACTATCTTTTCCTTGATTACCCAGACAAGCTCTCTTTGAATCTTCAATCACATGTCTGCCATGTGCAGTTTGTGCCTGATGCGATGCCTGTTGTTGTTGATATGGCGGTGGTGTGACTTGATGATAAATCGCCTTCTTGTGGTAGTCGTTGTTTCCGAAAGGGTTTTGAGCTCCACTCGCTTCACGATTTGTGCACTCTCTCTTGAAATGCCCCTTTTCCCTGCAAAGAAAACAAGTAACTTTAGACTTATCAAAACCTAAAGTTGAAACATGTGCCTCACGAAAATCATCTCTGCCTGTAATTTGTTTAAACTTTTCAGCACGTCTCAACACACTAGCCATGCACCATTTAATATCCATCAATTCCATTTCCTCGGCATCAATTTGATCGTAATCCTCTTTCGTGAGCATTGGATTCCCGATCCTCCCTGCAACTAAGCCTCCATAGGATTCAAGCACTGTAACCAACAAAGACATATGACTTTTAGCAACTTCCTCGGTATAGTTTTGATCATTTTCAAGCTTTAAAGCAATGTTGCATTGAAGAACTTTGCCACTCTTTGTCGTAGTAAACTGTGGATCATATGTTGGAAATGAAGAGAATCCTGTTGTGCTGCTTGATCCCTGAGATTGATTTTCAAAAGAACCTTTTGCATTATAAGCAGTTTCAACTTTTTGAGAAAGATTTGTCTTTTCACTAACACCACACTTGAAATACAGACTGATGTCTTGTTCTCCATCGTAGTTCTTCATCCTAGCGATCTTCCTCTGCTCCATCTCTTGAGCTTCAAGATGTTTGATGAACTCACCCTAATGTTATGGAAACGTAGAAGATTAGTTTGAATTGATCATAGGATGAAAAGCATTTGCAGTTAAATTCACACCATTTTCCTGGTTTTTGGTTAAAAAAAAGGTATTTCAGACACTGAATAAATCATTAAATCTCCCCTGTTCTTCGAAGTTTATCACGAAAGTAAAACCATAACATCCAATTGAAATCAAAGTAATCAAGGGACGTACTTGATCACTTTGAAGTTTCAATTATAAAGGAATAACTGAATTGAAAGAGTCATTTAAAATCGTCACCAAAAATTCTTTTGGAAATCCCCTATTTCACGTTTGCAAGTATACATCAAATTGAATCAAAAATTTGCAATCATCAAGGAATACTGTTTTTTTTAAACTGATATCAGCAAGTCCGAAACCAGTAGCATCATTCTTAATCATCGTTTTACACAGAACAATCGAATTTTTAAATCGCTGATCAAAGTATCGAAGAAGAACAGAGGCGGTAATACCCTGTGTGGAGGCAGGTTTGATTTAAAACAAAATTTAAAAATTACACATATGGTCCCTGCTGTTAAGACGTTTACAAACTTACACGTGAGTGATTTTAACATAAAAAAAGATAATTGGGTTTATTAGAAATGACACCGCCCGTTATAGGTTGCAAACATAAAGGACATACAGTGTAATTTTTAAACTTAAAGGACAACACCTCATAAGAGCAAACGTAGTGGGGCGCTATGCCCCCGCATAGCGCCGGAAAGCGCCCAAGAACACCGCCACGAAGGGCGGTATGGCCAAAAAATTTTGAGGAGCGCGATGTGGATAGCGGCGTTACTGGATTGAAGTTTGATTTTTTTTTTTGTATTTTCTGGTTTTCCCCACTCAAACATACATATATATATATATATATATATATATATATATATATATATATACACATCAAAGAAGGGGTGGAGCTCTCTTGTGTTGCAGGTATACGAAGGAGGAAGACAAGGAAGAAGGAAGATTTTTAGGGTTTTTTTATGGGCTTTGGGCTGGGCTGGGTCAACTCAAAAGGTATTGTGTTTTTTTTTTATTTATTTATTTTCAGTTTTTTAATTTATTTTTCTGTTTTTATTTTTTTTAAATTTTAGACTAACATTATATTTTTTTTAGTAAACAATCAGTTTTTAATTTATTTTTCAGTTTTTTGTTACTGTAATGTTTTTTTTAAGTGTATTTTTTTTTAATTTTAGTGTAATGTTTTTTTTTAATTTAGTGAAATGAATTTTAATTTTATAAAGTTAGAAAATAATTATAAAAAATTAGAAATTAATAATTGAGTAATGATTAGGCGGGGGCTTTATGACTACGGGCTTAAATGCATAACGACCCATAACGCCCACCCGCACACGTGGCGCACCACGTGTCGCATAACGCCCACAAAGGGGCGTTATGTCTACGCATGGCCTAAAGAACGAAAAGTGCAATTTAACCTTTTTTTTTTTTTTTTAATTCATTTGTTAAAAAAAAACAATAGTGGAGGTAAAGTGATAGAGCTCAGTCTTCAAAACGGTCAAAGGGTCAAAGCAAACGTCCTCCTGTGTCTCTTCGAACCCGTATCTCCGCCACCCGTCGCTGCCATCCGCCACCGTCGCATCTCCGATCCACCGTTCCGGCATACCGAAGTTTTAAGTGCTTCGCATCGTCTCTGTCGCACACTCGCTTGAAGCCCTAAAATTCTCAATGGCAAGTCTTACAGCTTTTAGTTTATAAATTCGCCACCATTATTAACTCAATTAGTTCATCTATTGCTGTTTATAAACCCTAACGTCAAGAACAACATACAGAAATAGGCTTAATAACCCTAGTTGATGAAATAGAAAGAGAATTTGGTTCATTCGGTTTTCAAACCCTAATTTAATTCTCGTTATTGCTTCCTGCCTGTTACTATATGTTATTATTATAGTTGTTTGTAATTGAAATTCGGAGAAATTGACAGTTGGTTACCTGCATTATGTAGATAGATGGTGTGACAGAACTCATTAGGGTTTTGTATTATATCTGTCATCCTGTATAAGGTTATCTTGATCACCTGTGCTGAATGATGGGATCGTCGTAGTGTTGTATGCCGCTTAATGTGCCTCTCAAACTGTAAATGTGAATGACTTTTAAGTTCACACAGTTCAAGACTAAGTAGCGTTTTCTCACCTTTTGCGGTATGCATTAATTGATGAAACTTGATACAATTTGTATATGATTTAAATCTGGTTAGGTAACGGTCTCACCTTTTGCGGTATGCATTAATTGATGAAACTTGATACAATTTGTATATGATGTAAATCGGTTAGGTAACGGCTATGAAAAAGTAGAATTTAAATTAAACGGGTAGGCAACTGTCGGACGGGATACATAGAACACCACCTGATTTAAACCGAGGAGCGTCATAAACTGAGTTTAGGATATGGATTCACTACCTAAAACTCAAGTGTAGGATCCAAAGAACACCCCCAAGTTGCTACCTTGGTTTAGCAATGGATGTAACAAACTGGATTAGCAGAATTTTTTCAAACATCAAAACACCACCTTTCATTGAAAACATTGTTTGATACATATAGGAAAGAAAAGATACTATCACTAACTAACCCACGTCCTACATTCTTGATAAGTTATAAAACTAAGTTACTACCTATTGAGCTGGAAGTACAAGTGGAAAAGTATTGCAAAGTAAACTGCACTAAAATATGCAGTGAACATGAAACAAAGTAGAATTAACTATTGGTGGTGGTGAACGTGGGTTGCCTCAACCTGCATGGATTCAACCTCCACCATGGGGCTCCAATTGACTTGTTTTGACCCACGTGGGTGTTGACCCATATTTTTCTGGCGACCCAATCTCGGCTACCGATTCCAATTTAACAGATGGTTTAATTCGATTGTTGATCTTTGTTCGTGGGTCGTGATTGCTATTATTCTATTAACCCGTCGTTGAATAAAATCGACTAATCTAGGGGAAACATTCTATATAATTTCTTTTCTATTTTTTGTCATTTAATCATGTGTCACAATGCCACAAGACAAGACTTGTCAAATTAAGATGTGTGGTTGTATTCCATGTCTTATACCTTCTCAAATTTATGTTTAGGGTGACGAAAAGGACCGTCAAGATGACTCTGTTTTCACGCAGTTGAGTGAAGCTGTAGCCACCAACCCAGACGACCCATCGGCTCATTTCAATTTGGTAACATAATCGTTGAAATCTCCAGATTATAACATAAAGTCTGTGATCTTATTTGATAAATATATGTTTTCTAATGAATTCAGGGTTTGTACCTGTGGGACCGGATTGGAGAAGAATCTAAGCAAAAGGCAGCAGAGCATTTTGTGATTGCAGCAAAGCTCAACCCACAAGATGCAAATGCTTTTAGGTATTTGGGTCATTATTATAGCAAAGTTTCAACTGATACTCAAAGAGCTCTCAAGTGTTATCAAAGAGCTCTTGCTCTCTCTCCTCAAGATTCTGAATCCGGGGTTGGTCTCATTCTTTACTTTTTACTTCTTTTTGTAGTTTGTATCATTGTATGTTAATTTGATATGTTTATGTCTCCTCAGTTTAATTCTGATAGCAGCGTTTATGTAGTTATATTTTCTTGTTTGAAAGTGTTTTTGACCCATTCAAGCTGATTAATTTTGGGCGTAACTGTTCATTAAGATAACTAGGATTTACCTGTAATCTAGTGGCAGTTTTAACCATTTGTGTGGCAACGTGTCAATTCAGAACTTTTTATTTTTTATCTATAACAAGTCAAATGAAACAAATAAAGAGAGCTGAGAATGAATCGTTGTCAAATGGGTCAAAGGTTGCTTAGCGTGTATTCAATATGCTTACAATGAACTTGTTTTTAAAAGAATTTGTATTAAATTAGTAATATACTTTTTTGTTGTCATAGTAATATATAGACTGTAAATAAATTTTAATTCAATATGGGGTGTAGACTTCAAAAAATTAAGATAAATTTTTATATTTATTAAACAATTATAACAATTGAGTTTACAAGTTCACATTTGCCATGTGTTTTATATAGAATAAATAGAGTAAAAATAAGGTCTTATGTAAAGTTTGAACATCTTATTCATTTTAGCTTGTGAGGTTTAATGTTATACCTCTAGTGGAATGCCATTGCCTGTAATTTGTATTCACCAGGATCCAATAATCCTAGTATCCTATTTCTCAATTGTTGTTATCGTGTATGGTTTGCAGGAATCAATGTGTGATTTGTTGGATAAAGAAGGAAAAGAGAGTTTGGAGGTTGCTGTCTGTCGTGACGCTTCAGGGAAGTCTCCAAGGGCATTTTGGGCATTTCGTAGACTAGGTTTTCTACAGGTTTGTTTTTTTACCGCTTAACTTTTTTCATCTATAGTTTTAAACTCAGGCTCGGACTCTTAGATATATAACTTTTACAGAAAGCAACATATCTCTTTATACCAACAATATTGTTAAATAATTACCTTATAAATTACGTTTTGCAGGTCCATCAGAAGAAGTGGTCCGAAGCAGTTCAAAGTCTTCAGCAGGCCATCAGAGGATATCCCACATCTGCTGATTTATGGGAGGTTTGTACTATCACTTCAGAAGGTTATATTATGTCTTCTTACTTTTGGTATTTACTCATATTAGTCCCTCAAATTTCTCTTCTTTTACTTTTTAGGCCTTAGGTCTTGCCTATCAACGATTAGGCATGTTCACCGCAGCTATTAAGGTACTTCATCAGAAGTTATGATTTCTATTTTTGCATTTTGAGTTTCTGGCTGTGTATATTGTTTTGGATGTATATTTTGGAAAGAGTTGATAGTTTATTTTTGTTTGTATGCTTTCTTTATTGATATAGAGCAGACAGATTATATAGCTGTTGCAATGCTTTACCTAACCTTTCGAATTATTTTATACATTTGATCACTTATACTCGACTTGTTACCTAATAGTCATATGGTCGAGCTATTGAGTTGGAGGAATCACGCGTGTTCTCTTTAATTGAGAGTGGATATGTCTTCATGATGATTGGTTCACATCGAAAGGTAATCTCTGGCCATTTCGCTGTATGATTCAACATATAGTTTTATTTATACCGTATGTTTGGACACTTATTAGCTGTTTATTTTTAGGGGTCACACATTCAGTTTTTGTATAACTAGCTGCAACAAAACTGATTATCAAAAGATAAAATGAATCTAATTAGGCTTTGTTTTAACCTAATTTGAGGAACTTTAATAACTAATTATATGGTTGAAGGGAGTTGAGATGTTTCAACAAGCTTTACAAATATCACCTGAAAATTTAGCTGCACACTACGGTCTTGGATGTGCGCTTCTTGAGTTATCAAAGGAATGTATAAGTTCAGGTGCATTTAGATGGGGAGCTTCAGTATTAGAGGTAAATTGATTCTTAAAATCTTAAATGGCATTTAAGTTTAAATTTTATATGACACCTAAAAAGCCTCTTTGAAATCTATATAAATCTGTAGGAGGCATCAAAAGTTGCAAAGGCTGGTACATATTTGGGCAAAAATGTTTCATGCATGTGGAAGTTGCATGGTGATATTCAGGTATACCTATATTAAGAATTGTTTGAATTGTGTTTATTAATACACTATACAATTAACAAGGGTAAAATTTGCTGTAAAGGGAATGTGTTAAAAGGGTCGAAAGTCGCCTAAAGTGTATTTTTTTAAGCACACAACGTACTAAATTTCTTTTATCAATCCGTAAAGTAGTTTAAACATGCCTACTAGACAAAGATGGCTTTAAAAACTCGGAAAGACAAAAATACCCTTGTATGAATTTATAAAGCAGTTTCAGTATATGGGTAGCCTTGACCAAAAAAGTTGAATACTTTGGACTTATAAGAACAGTAAAAAGGTGTTTCATGTCTATACAACTTGATGTGGACTGTCTTGACCCGCACATAATACCTTGTTTGGATCCAAACCCATTTTGACCCATAACCAACCCGTTTGACCACCTCTAGTTTGTAGTTATTCTATTTGCTTCTAAATATAATAACTCTTGTCCTGGTTCTAGTCTCGTTATGAAAGTTTTTTTTATATACGGTTTGTTTTGTCCGTTACAGATATCATATGCAAAGTGTCTTCCCTGGATGGATGAAAATCCTGCGTTGGAAACCGATAAAAAAGCTTTATCGGCTTCCATAATGTCATGGAAAAACTCGTGCTTTTCAGCTGCACTGGGTGCCAAACACTCCTATCAACAGTCTCTGCATTTGGCTCCGTGGCAAGCTAACATCTACACCGATATTGCAATCACTATAGATGTCATTAACTCTTTTAAGGACGCTGAGAAGCATGATCTTATTCAAGGGTAAATTTTTTGGCTTTTATGAGTCATGTTAGTTTCCACCCGTTATAGTGATTTGGGTTCTTTTTGGGTGCAGGGAATTACCTGAGAAAATGATAATAGGGGGATTATTACTCGAGAGTTGCAATAATGAGTTCTGGGTTGCATTGGGATGCTTATCACATCATGTGGAAATGAAACAACATGCTTTTATCAGGTCGTTGCAGTTGGATGTATCATTAGCTGTTGCCTGGGCATATCTCGGGAAGGTAATTTACTTATTTTTTTTTTCAAATTTTACGGGTTTTTTTTTTTTTTTTTTTTTTTTTTTTTTTTGAGATTTGTCGTCTTTAGTACCGGAAATACGTAGCATAATATATTTGGTAGCGTTGTCTAAGTAGGGCTAAACATTGACCTTTTACAGCTTTACAGAAAACAAGGTGAAAAGAGTTTGGCCCAGCAAGCATTTGATCGGGCCAGGAGTATTGATCCTTCTCTTGCGTTACCATGGGCTGGCATGTCGGCTGATATGTCCATTAGGCAAGTTTATTTGTTTATAAAGATTTGTGTAATATACCTATTATTACAGAATTCTAGAGGGAAAACATAATTGAATATATTTATATTGATCTTTGTTTACAAACTTTGGCTTACCAACTCATCTTGGCCAACTGTACGAAGAGAAAGAAGAGGAGAGAGAAAAAAGTTAATGTGATTGGTCCATAGAAGTTTGGAAACTTTTTTTTTTGTAAGTATAGCATTTCTTGTTTTTAAATAAGCTTAATTTTTCAGGGCGCTTAAGCCAGATGAAGCTTATGATTGCTGTTTACGGGCTGTGCAGATACTACCAGTACTCTCTCTCTCTCTCTCTCCCCCTCTGTTTTTATGCCTTAAAAGTAATGGGTCAAAGCAGGTCATTTCAAGTATGGGTCAAAATGGGCTGGGTCGGGTTAGGTTGACCCAACAACACTTTTTGCGTACTTTTTGATAAATGATTAGTGTGTTGGTTATGATTAAAATTAGTTTTATGAAAATATTAATCTGAATGTATGAATAAAAACAATTTAGGGGGGTAAATGCATTAAACATAGCCTTCAAGCTGCTTTTAACCTGTTTGACCAGTTTTTCATTTAGCAATTTATGTTGCAATTTTGTGTAAGGTGGAGCATGGCTGGATAAAATTTAGCTTAAATTATTTTATTTATTGCGTCTATTCTTGAATCCTTTAACCAAATTTTGTTTATTTATGTACTTTTTTCTATTAGTGAAAGTAGTTGCTATTTTTGTTCAGCTTCCAGAATTTCAAATGGGTCTTGCAAAGCTTGCTATTCTTTCTGGTCAACTTTCATCTTCAGAGGTACTGCTAGTCACCTTTCATTGCGATCGCCCACACACTCACAGTTCAACTAAATAAAATATTATTGTTTTTTTTAATCAATTTCACAGGTATTTGGGCCCATACGTCAGGCCTTGCATCACGCACCCCAATATCCTGAAGCTCACAATCTTCTAGGGCTTGTATGTGAGGCAAGAGGTGATCATCTCTCTGCTATTACGTCTTTTAGGTTAGCACGTTGTGCAGTCAACATTTCTTCTGGTGATTCTCAAAAACTCCTTGATATTTCAATCAATTTGGCGAGGACTTTCTGTAAGGTAATTTTCATTCACCTTTTTTGTCTTTTCTCCATAAATTGTTAATAAGTTGTGGCACGATGTGAAATTCACTTTTTCATACAAGTTGCAACATGTCAGAATTCAGATCGGGTTTAATTGACCCGCAAACACTTGTTCCATCTTCTAAAGTGCCATTTACATAAAATAGGATCATGTGGTCGTTACAGTTCTTTTCGTTGAGTTGTCGTCGTTAATCTTTTTGTACTGTTAGGTCATTGAAGTTAGAAAACGTTTCACCCTTGTTTTTTTCTAATCAATGACCAAAATACCCTTTAAAAGATCGTTGTTATTAATTAAAAAACATTAGAATATAATAATACTTTAGTATGTTATTATTGTTATTAGTAGATAGACAGGGCTGAAAAAATCAACATAATCCATTTAAGGCTTGACATGTGAATCAGTTTTATTAAAAAACAGTATAATAACTTTAAGGGTATTTTGGTCATTTTATAGTTACAGTAAATGCTCAAATATAACACATTCATACAGTAGTAATAATTTAAATCTTCGTATAAAATCATATAGGAGGCTATAAAAGCTTCATTTTACATGTATTTCAGGCTGGCAAAGCTTATGAAGCGGTACAAGAATGTGAAGAGTTAAAGAAAAAAGGCGTTCTTGATTATGAAGGTTTGCATATATATGCTTTATCTTCATGGAAACTCGGCAAAAACGATCAGGCTTTGTCTGTAGTGAGAATTTTAGCCGCACGCGTTAAATCATTGGAACCAAACCTCGCTTCTTTATCCATAAGTTTTATATGTAGATTACTTTATTATATTTCCGGGCGAGAATCAGTTATTACAAGCATTCTGAAAATGCCCAAGAGTTTGTTTGAAAGTTCCAAAGTTAGTTTTGTGGTATCCGCTATTCATATTCTCGATCAAAGCAATCAGCTTGAGGCAGTTGTTTCAAGTAGTCGATCTTCGCTTCTAACTCATGATGAAATTACCGGAATGCATTTTTTGATAACGTTAAGTAAATTGGTACGCTTCCGGATTTATCTGTTTCTATATGCTCTTTTTGTTCATTGTCAAGTAAAGGGTCAAATGACTACAGAAACATTATTGTAGGAATTAGAATAAAATGCCATTTTCGTCCCTGGTTTGTTTTGCTGCATCTGGATCCAAAAGGTTTGAAATCTTGCCTTTTTCATCCAGCTCGTTAACTTTGTCCATTTTTCTCCGTTAAGACGGGTATTTTCGTCTTTTTTGTCAACTTAAAGGGCAATTTGGTCTTCTTCACTTTATGTAGCATTTAGCATAATGTACAAGTATTCAAAAAAAGATGAAAATACCCTTAATCAACAAAAAAGACGAAAATAACCCTGCCTTAACGGAGAAAAATGGATGGAGTTAACGAGCAGGATGAAAAAGACAAGATTTCAAATTTTTGGATCCTGATGCGGAAAAACAAATATTTGGACGAAAGTCGCAAAACTGGCCAAACCTCATGGACGAAAATGGCATTTTACTCTAGCAATTATGATTTATATTTTGGCAACATTAAATATATTCTACTCATTTTGACACATATATATTATTACCATACTAATCAAAATCTATGAATAAACAATTAGGAGGTTATATATACTAAAGATTTTTGGTGACTTTGAACATGTTTCGCACATGTGACACTATCCTAAGTTTTTGGATCATTTGACTCATGTTTAGATAAAGTACAACACAAATTGATCTGTTTATATTTTATAAGTAAACGGGTCAAAATTGCCACCAAGTTTTAGTATTCCAAATTGAAGGCAATGAATGAATTTGTAATCTGTTTTCTTGCAGGTAAAAAATAGCTCAGAAGATTGTTTGGGGATTCAGAATGGAATATATCACCTTAGAAAAACTCTCCATAAATACCCTAACAGTTATATGCTAAGGTAAATCATATTGACTGTTAATAGTGTTTACTAATATTTTCTGAAATAAGTTCTTACTCAAATTTTTTGCCAAACAGGAATTTTCTTGGATATTTATTAATATCTAGTAATGAACGGAAAGATACTCATTTGTCTACTAGATGCTTTACTGTGAGGTGTGCCACATCAGCGTGTCCTGAGGACGAAGGTTTCAAACGCGCACCTGAAATTCTCGGTGCAAGTGTGGTCGCTTGCTATACAACAGGGAGTTTAAAACATAAATACTCTTTTCCTGCCTGTAAAGATCAATCGCCATATCAGCACGGATCACTTAAACTACTGCAAAAGTATTCCTTATTTTCGATTACATATTTTTCCGAGTAAATTGCCATTTTCGTCCCTGAGGTTTGGCCACTTTGCGATTTTCGTTAAAAAGTTTGTTTTCCGCATGTGGATCCAAAAGGTTTGAAATTTTGCCATTTTCATCCGGCTCGTTAACTCCATCCATTTTTCTCCGTTAAGTCAGGGGTATTTTTGTCCTCTTTGTTAACTTAAAGGGCAATTCGGTCTTTTTCACTTTTGTGTACAAGCATTTAGCATAATGTACAAGTATATAAAAAAGACAAAAATACCTTTAGGCTAACAAAAAAGAGGAAAATACCCATCTTAACGGAGATAAATGGATGGACTTAACAAGCCGGATGAAAATGGCAAGATTTCAAACCTTTCGAATTCAGATGCGGAAGAACAAACCTTCGGACGAAAGTCGCAAAACTGGCCAAACCTCAGGGACGAAAATGGCATTTTACTCTATTTTTCCTTTTTGAAAGTTTATCATTTCCTTCCAGTTATACTTCTATAATATTGCTGTTATATTGTGATAGGTGGTACCATCAAGAACCATGGAATAAAAATGCGCGATATCTGTTAATCCTTAACTATATGCAGAAGGCTCGCGAAGAGCGATACCCGCAACATATACACACAGGACTCGAAAGATTAACACGTTTGGCCCTTTCAGACGAATCTCGTCACTATAAAAGATTCCAACTTCTAATTTGTGCTTCTGAGTTAAATTTACAAAGCGGAAACGTTATCGGCTGCATAAATCACGCTACAAATGCTTCAAAGATTTCCGTCTCTGATGCGTATCTTTTCTTTGCCCACTTGCTATTATGTCGGGCCTATGCCGCAGAAGATAACCGGCCCCGTTTACGTGAAGAGTACGTGAGATGTTTAAATCTGAAAACAGATTATCATATCGGTTTGATAGGGTTAAAATATATCGAATGTTTGTATGGGCTAGCAGAAGCAAATGATAATATAATCGAATTGAAGTTTGAAGAATGTTCGAAGGATATAAAGTATTCTTGGAATGTTTGGATGGCGATATTGAAATTAGTTCAAGGTTTGATTGCTGTTTGGAATAGAGATTTTGTTGGTGCGGAAGAGTTGTTTGCACAAGCATGTTCGTTAAACGCTTATGAAAGCTGTCTGTTTTTGTGTCATGGTATGTCTCATCACTGATTATGAATCATATTTAATACCTGAATCTAGGGGTGTGAATTCCCAGCACGATCCGAAAACACGACACGGACCTAACACGAAATTCGTGGGTTTGGTTTAGTCTAAAAGAGTTCGGGTCAATTTCAGGTTGAACTCGCGAACCCGTTCAGCTAAACAGGTCGGGTCGGGTCAACCCAGTCGGGTTGTCGGGTTGGCCTGTTTAACCCATTTATATTAATATTATATTTTTTTTACAATATGTTTTATGTCATCAATTAATTGGGCGTGTATTTTATGCCATAATTATAACTTAAAAAGAGAAATTGATATACGAATTTATAATTTAAATGTAATTTTATTTTATACTTTGTGTTTTTTCTAGTAAATTTTAATATACTAATTTGCGGAGAAAATTTAAAAATAAAAAAATTTCGGTTTAAACTGGTTGAGTTCGGGTCAACCCATAATTATTCGGGCCGTGTTCAGGTTCATATGTATTGGCACAGTTTTCGGGTTCGGGACGTGATCTCTAAAATTTTCAAGTTCGGGTTGGGTTGAACCCGCGAACACGACTCGTTTAGCACCCCTACCTGAATCAACCCATTCATAAGTAAACCGGTTGAAATTGCCTCATCATAATTGTATGTTCGGATACAGGTGCTGTATGTATGGAACTTGCTAGACAACAATGCAATTCAGATTACCTGTTGCTTGCAACCGGAAGTTTGAAGAAAGCTAAAGACACTTGTGGGGCCCCCTTACCGATCTTGCAACTGTTACTAGCACAAGCCGAAGCAAGTCTTGGATACAAAGGTCAATGGGAACGGTACCTTCAGCTTGAATGGTCAACTTGGCCTCCAGGTTTGACTTTGCTTAACTTTCGACCCATTTTGCATGTTTTTTTATCTTTTATTTTGCAGCGTTTGACCCATTAGAGATAGAGTAAATTGCATTTTACGTCATTTAAGTTTGAGACTTGTTGCACGCGCTATCCTTTAACTAACGAAATTACACTGGATGTCCTTTATGTCACTCTCTCTCATCAGGCGGTGTCATTTTGCCCTAGCTCAGTTAAACTTTTTCTGTTAACTCTTTAAGTCTTAACATGTGCCACTCACATTAAGGCATAATGGTCGTTTTCACTTATTTTGTTGTTAATATATTTTATTTTATTTAATTTTGTTTTAGTTATTAAGTGAAAACAACCATTATGCCCTCATGTGAGTGGCATGTGTTAAAGAGTTGATAGAAAAATTAACTAGGTTAGGGTAAAAGGACACCACAAACAGTAACATAAAGGACATCTAGTTTAATCTCGTTAGTTAAAGGACAACGCTTGCAATTTGGCTTCTTGCAATTTGGCTTAAAGTTAAAGGACGTAAAATGCAATTTACTCTTAAGAGATCTGGTATAATTCAATTCGACCATTCTTAAGTAACCTCAAATTTGTTTTTGTTCTTATAAATGTTGATGACGTACGTGCACAGAGATGAGGCCGGCTGAGATCTTTCTTCAAATGCATTTGCTTTTGGGACCGTTGGATGACAGTATGCATTCTACATCACGAACAAAACATTATCAGAAAAATCCGTTACGATGGATTCTTCAAGCGATTCACTTGAATCCGTCTTGTTCAAGATATTGGAAAGCTTTACAGAATTTGTAATTAGTTTTTTCTTCTTATAGTTATGCTTTGTGTTAGATTTTAAACAGTTACTGTATCTTTACATTATCTGTTCAATGTAAAACCAAACCTTTACAAAAGAAGATGATATATCTAAATTAGGTTGTCATGATGCTAAAACAAAGACTTTTTGAAAGGCAACTTTGCTTGTGGTTAGGCATGACAATAATTCCATCCATTCCATTTTGGGTATGTGTATTTTAAATTTTAAGATGGGCAAAACAAAATTAGTCACTAGGTTAGAATAGGTTGTGAAGTGCTGGATAAAAAAAATGGGTTAAATCACTTAATTAAGTAGTAGGAAGAGTTTTAAGATAGGTCTATCAATAGATGGATATGTATTGAATCGTGATCCGATCGATATCCAAATAATTTCCAGATCGATCCATATTAAAAAAATATAATAAAAACTCAAAAAATAAAAAAATTTACAAAAATAAAAAAAAATCAAAAATAAAAAAATTCTAAAAAATTCTTTAAAAACTTTAAAAATAAAAAAATCTAAAAAATAAAAAATTCTAAAAATTCTATTTTTTTGAATTTCTTTGAGCTTTTTAGAATTTTTTGATTTTTTATATTTTTTAAACTTTTGAGATTTTATTTATTTTTAAATTGTAAGAATTTTTTTGATTTTTTATAATTTTTAAAGATTTTAAGAGTGTTTTTAGGTTTCTTTTGCATTATTTTAGATTTTTTTCTTTTTTAGAATATTTTGAATTTTTTAGATTTTTTTTTATTTTTTAGTTTTTTTTAGAATTTTTTTGAATATTTTTATTTTTTTCATTTTTGTTTTCTTTTAACTGAAACCCATCTTGACCTTTTTTAAGAGTAAATTACAAGTTTTGTCCTTTATGTTTTTCTCAAATTTCAAGCGCTGTCCTTTACCTTTAAAATTGATGAGTTTTGTCCTTAACGTTTCAAAATCCTGCACGTTATGTACTTTAGGGCAAACACTGTTACTTTTTTTTATTTTTTTAAATCTCATCATGTGCAATTTATGTAATTAACTTAAAATAACTACCCCACCATCTTCAAAAGTTTCAACAGTTGCAGACCCACCCTCACCTGCCGCCGACCACCCACTATCTCCATCATCGCCTGACCCACCATCACCATTCCACTGTCTCCAACATCACCATCAATTACCTCGCCTAAACCAGATTCAACAAAAAATCCCCAAATCCCTAAACAAAGAAAAAATCCCCAAAAACAAACAAAAAATCCCCAAATTCAGGGTTAGAACACCTCCAAACAACAACATCAAAACACCTTCACATCGCCTTCAAATCTTCTCTGTTTGTCTCCGTAACATAGACTTCATACCTGTAACAAACAACTTGTATACCTAACTTCATCTTCAACCTAATTTCATCCCCCTTTTCATAACCTACAACAAACAACTTCAATACCTGTAATAATCTGTTGCAGATTGAAAATCAACAAGCATGGGCTGGTAAATCATCATTGTAGCTACCCCGACACCGCCGCTGCACCACCACTGCCGCTAAAGAAAACTCTTAATTTACCCGCCGATAACGCCTCCGTCACTACCATCGATACTCACAAACTGCACCATCGTCATCACAAACGATCACATCCACCATTGTTGTCTCCATAGTAGAATGGTCGGTCGGTTGGAGACCAAAGTCGGCCCTCTTCTTTGATCTTCTCTCTTCATACCTTGCTGGAACCCTAACTCGTTACCGCCGCCGTCACCCTGCCACTACGACACCAGTCTGAAGTCTGACCATAACCATCGTCGTCATCTCCGACATCCACACCCACCACTGTCACCCTCTCTCTCTTCGTTTACTCTCTCTTTCTCTATCTTTCTCTCTCTATCTCAAGGCTTCTGTCTCTCTCTTTCATTAAGAGGGGTTTTAAACTCTCTATCTCAAGGCTTCTGTCTCTCTCTTTCATTAAGAGGGATTTTAAAAAGAGTTAATTTCAAGTTTTTTATTTATTTTAAAATGTTTTTTTTAATAATGAGATTAAAATACAAATGTACCCTTCACTTAACCACTAAAATTAATAGAGTTAGGGCTAAAGGACATAATGTGCAGGATTTTGAACGTTAAGGATAAAACTCATTAATTTTAAAGGTAAATGACAAAACTTGTAATTTACTCTTATAATTTTTAGTATTTTGGTGTGGTGTATTATTTTTCAAGTTCCTAATTTTTAGTATAACTAATACAAGCAATATACATGTAGCACATAATTTTGTGACTTCTAAATATATATTTCCCTAAATATATACTTAGTCATTTTTATTATTGAAAATCAACCTCCAATACTTGTAATTTTTATAACAAAATTCATGGCAAATTTTATATTTAAAACCATGACAAAAAATCACTTGTTTAAAAATATTTTTCTAAGTGTTGAATTTTTACAAAAGTTTTGCCATAGTTTTCTTTGAAAATGGAGGTTTCCATGCTTATTAGCATATCATTTTCTTTTTCAAAATTTCACCAACAATCATCAACAACATTCTACAACTTACCATTAGCCATAAACTTATTTCTACTAGAAGGTATGAACTTGAAGATTTATAAAATCTTGTAGTATTTTAATATGATGTTTAACATGGTTTACTAACACTAAAAACATGATTCTTATTTCATAAAAATCATTTTTACAAGATTTTAATCTTTACAACTTGTAACACATTTTTACAAAAAATCATCTTCTTGAATTTTTCATGTCTTATACACTTTAAAGGTTCCATTTTAACACATAAAACATGTCTATTTTCTTTTAAAACCAAATCATGTTAAATCTTGAAGTAAACTTGTTTTTCTTGAAACTTTTATGTTTGAGATCTTTCACTTTTAAGACTTACAACTTGTAAGAATCATCATTCTTCACAAAATCAAGTTTATATTCAAGTTCATACTTAACATAAAGGATGATCATCATGGATCTTTCAAGATTCATCCTCATACTTGCTAGATCATGTTTTAAATCATCATCTAGCAAGCTTTTATGTGGTGATCTACACCATACATTCAAGAAATCAACAAACAAGTTCATTACTTACACTAAACAACTTAGATTTATTCTTATGTTCATCTTCTTTTTTGGTGTGATCTTTAGATTTTTAGTTACTTACATACTTTAACCACTAGAATAATGTGTAAAAAAACAAGATCAAGAGGACTTACGACTATCACAAAGGCTAGGGATGAACAAGTTAGAAGATGAAGAAGAAAAGAGATGGTTAATAGCTTCTCAAGATGGTCCTTCAAGTTCCCTTGCTTGCAACCTTCCTAAGTATGCTTGATTCTCCTTAGAATGTGCTTAGATTGTGTGGAAATGGACTAGAAAAATTTAGAGAAGAATGGGGGTGTTGGCTGTGAGCTTGAGAGGAGAAAAGGAAGGAGATGGTGTTTGAATTGTGAGAAATGATAAGTGTTGTGAAGACTAATGGTTTTTATCAAGTGCTTTCCAACATCTCTTTTCACAAAGGTTAACATGTTCAACATCAATGCAACATTCACAATTTAATAATATGGAAAATGGTGGAGTGGTGGGGCCCTTGTTGACCGTCCACCAAGGGGGGGGGGTATAGTTTGATTTCAATTGTTAGTTAATTAGTTTGGTTAGAATCTAAGGGTTTTAGTTAGGGTTCAATGTGTTTAGATGTTTTGATGTGTGATATGGTGTTCATTGCTAATAACTAATCTTGTAACATTAAAACAATGCTTCTAGTTCAATTTTGGTGTTTCGGGTAGTGTCCGGTTATTCATTTGTGTAACAACTCTTGCCAAAATTATTAGTTCTTATCTTAATGACGTCCATTAGGAAACCTTAATTGAGACCCCTAAGTAGTATGGCATGACCCCTAATTTTCAGAATTATCGAAACTAGGATCAGGGCCCCCTAAAACTCAAGGGGGGTATCCCCTAATTGATAATTATCATCAAAAACTGCATGTAAATCACGAAACTCGTTGGCTGTTGACTCACCTGGGCTATGTGGGACACGAGGTTACCCTACCCTAAAAGGGTAGCCGTCGCGCCACGCGCCAGGACCAGCTGGGTCTGTCGCGCCACGCGAGGGGGACCAAATTTCAGTATATAATGCAGGGGTTTGGCACTTACATGGCTGTCTTGTTTCGACGATAAAATTCGTTACGTACGTTGAGTTATACACTATTTCGTTCAAAAAACACACATTCACAAACCTCTGCTGTGACAACAGGGTAATAACTCGATCACTGCTACGATACAATGTCCGATCGATTGAAACCGATCCGATGGATGTTTAAGTGCTGCCTGAACCCGGGCTATACTTTGTCATTCGGCGTGAGGGTTTTAATTTCGTGAGTTTATCGTAAAAGTTGTATTAAGTTACTAACCTAGTTTCGTGTGCATTGTTATTTAACTAGGTTACAAGGCTAAATCAGTAGGCAAGGTTCTGTCCAACTAAACTTGCAATGTGAGTCATTCTCTTTTTATCAACAGTGTTTTACAATACCTAAATGTTTTCCAGTTATACTTTACAGTGATTAAGTCTTTGCTAATCTTTAATTACTAGCAGTATGTGGGGGTTTTATGCACATTGCTACTAACGATTTATCACTTTCGGTGGGCGAGCCTAATTAATGATATGTCCACAGTCATAGATTCGGTCGAGTGACAGCTGAACCAGCTAATTATATGATAGGGGGAAATATAAAAACCCTTAATGCTGTAAATTTATAACAATGTGTCTTTTGTGCAAACATGTTTGAAGAATGTGGCTTAATAAATAAATAAACAAACATGTTTTTGTAAACAGGGAATTTCCCCGAGAAATTCCTTTATTGTAAATTATGGGATTGTCCCAAAAATGTGAAATAAAATAATTCGGCATTTTCAGTTTAAAAGATCCTATTAAAATTTCCGCTGCCAAATTAAATAAACAATACGACGGGTTTCTGTCCCACGGCTCCTGAAACTGGTAAAACCGGGTCGGGGGCCGTGACAGAAAAAGGTGGTATCAGAGCCACTGATTTAAGCCAATTAAGTATTTAGAAATACTTAATTTTTCAGATTTCCAATTTTGTAATTCTGTGAAAATTTAAATGGAGAAATAAAATTTTAACTTAAAATTTTGTATGTGTTTCTTCATGTGTGCTAACAGCATGAATGAACTGTCGGAAGCACTCCGAAACTTTACTATCCATAACACCGATATGGATACCACCGGGACCTTAAGTGGCTACCAGGCTGATACTGAAGAGCTAATAGTATTCTAGGCCCAGCCGCAGGAGAAACCAAAGCCGAAAAAGAGGAGGAGAATCTTGGACTGGAAATGTGGGCGTAGGAAGAAGCCAGCTGCCCAGAAGGTTAAAAAGACTGAGGATCCTAAAGATAAAGGGAAAGGAAAGGAGATTGGGGAAAGTTCCGGGCAAGCCCAGGAAATGCTACCATGGGAGGAGCTTGACCGCAAACTAGCAAATTGTGACCTCATCGGACCTGCCGATGAAAACCTCTTCAATTTCCCTGCCCAATCTGAACTTCCAATAAATTTGGAACCAGCTATCCTAGATCCTATTGTCAACCCCCAACCTGTTATAGGCTAGCTGGAAGAGTGGTGGACAAGCGACTGGCAATTTCAGAATTTCATGAATAACCCCAACGTCTCTTTTCCCCAGTTTGACCCTGAACCTGCACCAAACCCACCGATGAGCACAGAAAAATTAGCTGAACTCTGTCACTATGGCGAAGAACTGGTGGACGCAGGGAATCGAATCCGAGAAGTGGGAGAACAGATCTCCTGGAAATACGACGAGAGGGAGCGTCGTTTCTGAAATACCAGCTGACTGTGGTTATGTGTTTAATAATAATAATATAATAAATAATAAAAATATAATCATGTAAAATAACTCAAAATAAAACTTTTGTAAGATAACTGGTGTGTATCGATGCATACTAATATATAAAAATATGAAAGTCGCAAAGTCGACAATTTTGGCTATACGTGTTGACTTGATTATGTGTGATTAATTTATGGTGTTTGGTTGTTATTTATTTTGTGACAATAAATTGTATATATTGTTAATTATTCAGATGGAAAATGTGGAAAACCAACCAGTCAATGAAGTTAATCAATCTGAACAAAACCATGAGGATCATTTTCTTAATAGGCAGGATATAGAAAATATCGTTGCCCAGGGAATAGCCAATGTTATCCCAGCAATCGTCGCTGCTGTTAAAAGCCCTGTTGAACCTTCGCAAGCCAACCATAGTAAACGCACGCGCGACGATAATTTTAGTAACAGTGTAAATGGAGGCGACAACAATAATAATGTGATTCAAGCCCCAATACTCAAGAAAATGAAAGTTGCAACACCTGGTTGCACTTATAAGGAATTTCTTGCCTGTAAACCCATTGAATTTGCAGGCAATGAAGGGGCGACTGCTGCATTGCGTTGGTTGGAAAAGACCGAGGCAGTAATTAAAATAAGTAAATGCACCGAGGAAGATAAGGTCATGTATGCTTCTCACCTTTTCAAGGAAGAGGCATTAGAATGGTGGAATACAGTGTTGCAAGCTAAAGGAAGTGACATGGCTTATGCCATAAGTTGGGAAGAATTTAAGCGATTGGTGGAAAGGAAATTTTGTCCCGAATATGAAAAGGAACAAATGGCAAACAAGTTCCTAAATCACCGGATGGTGGATATTGACTGTCGAGGGTATACTTCGAAATTTTTCAAATATGCCCGAATTGTACCAACTCTGGCTTCGCCAGAACCGGTACTTATTTCTCGCTATATTTGGGTTTTAATTAGCGAGATTCGTGATATTGTCAAAGCTGCGAGACCCCGCACAATCGATGATGTGGTGGAATTAGCCAACACCTTGACCGACGGGCTGGTGCGTACGCGGGAAGAAAAAAGGAAAAAGGAGTTAGCCCAAAAGATTACCCAAGGATTTCATGTGGGTAATAATAGTAACTTCAAAAGAAAGGGAACTGGGACATCTTCCACCCCGCCATTTTGCGGAAATTGCAAAAAGAAACATTTTGGAAAATGTAGAGAAATTTGTAATTTCTGCAAAATTCCGGGCCATCGGGAGGAGGAATGCAAGAAGAAATCAAAGATCTGCTACAATTGCGGAGAAGCTGGACATTTCAGACCAGAATGCCCTAAATTGGTCAAGCCAGCTGATAACAAAGCCAAACCTGATGAAGGAATTAATAAGAAGAACGCAAAAGCCTTCCAACTGACCACGCAGGAAGCCGAACTGATTCCCGACGTAATAGGTGGTACGTTTCTGATACACGATGTTTATGCGAAAGTATTATTTGACTCTGGTGCAAACCAAAGTTTTATAAATACTTCATTTTGCCAAGCTCTTAAGTTGCCCTTTACCACACTTAGGCAGATTTATACGGTAGAAACAGCAGACGGTAATTCTGTTAACATAAATAAGGTTCTACGAGAAGGAAAGATATAACTTTCAGGTCATAAATTTTCTGCAAATCCTGCTACCTATGAATTTAGCTGGATTCGATGTCGTATTAGGAATGGATTGGTTTGTAGCCAACCATGCTCGAATCCTCTGTGATAAGAATTCCGTAGAAATTCATACACCCGCAGGGGAAGTAATTATGATTACAGGAGATAAGCCGCATAAACCAATGAAGTTCATTTCAGTAATGAAAGTTGCTAGTTATGAACGAAAGCAAGGTTAGCGTATATAATTTCCGTAATCATTAACACTAAAGGTAAGGAACTTAAGGAAATTCCTGTAGTATCAGAATAGAAGGATGTATTCCCAGAAGAACTACCAGGATTGCCAACAGATAGGGAAGTAGAGTTTAGAATCCATCTAATTCCTGGAACTACACCAATAGCTAAGGCACCTTATCAATTAGCACCCACTGAAATGTTAGAACTGAAAAAGCAGTTAGATGAATTGCTAAGTAAAGGATTCGTACAACCTAGTTCATCCCCTTGGGTAGCACTGGTGCTGTTTGTGAAAAAGAAAGATGGTTCTATGCGAATGTGTACCGATTATAGGGAGCTAAATAAGGTCACAATTAAGAATCGATACCCTTTACCTAGGATTGATGATCTTTTTGATCAACTTCAGGGAGCTAGATATTTTTCTAAGATAGATTTACGCTCCGGATACCATCAGTTGAAGCTACAAGAAGAAGACACACCTAAAACCGCTTTCAGAACTAGGTATGGTCATTACGAGTTTACAGTCATGCCTTTTAGACTTACAAATGCTCCTGCAACATTTATGGACATGATGAATTGGATCTGTAAGCCGTACTTGGATAAATTTGTGATTGTATTCATCGACGATATACTTATTTATTCCAAAAGCCAGGACGAGCATTGTGAACATCTACATGCACTCTTAACTTTGTTAAGGAAGGAAAAGCTTTACGCCAAATTCTCAAAGTGTGAATTTTGGCTACAGGAGGTGCAGTTTTTAGGACACATGGTGAATCACGAAGGTATTCACGTAGATCCCCCCAAAATAGAAGCGATCACCAAATGGAAGGTCCCGCAATCAGCTATGGAAGTTAGAAGTTTTCTAGGATTAGCTGGATACTATAGACGATTCATTAAGGATTTTTCTAAGATAGTTGTGCCATTAACTA
Organism: Helianthus annuus; assembly: GCF_002127325.2. Lineage (NCBI taxonomy): Eukaryota > Viridiplantae > Streptophyta > Magnoliopsida > Asterales > Asteraceae > Helianthus > Helianthus annuus. Next base: position 111,113,794 of record NC_035448.2, read on the forward strand.
AGCTAACCTGTAAAACAATGAAGTTTGAATGGGGACCTAGGCAAGAAGAGGCCTTTAGGATTTTAAAGCAGAGGTTAACAAACGCCCCAATTCTAGCCTTGCTAGAAGGAACAGAGGATTTTGAAGTTTACTGTGACGCTTCTAAGCTAGGATTAAGATGTGTGCTGATGCAACGCAAAAAGGTAATTGCGTGTGCCTCAAGACAATTGAAAAAGCACGAGGAAAATTATACGACTCATGACCTAGAATTAGGAGCGATCATTTTTGCCCTTAAGAACTGGAGGCATTATCTGTACAGAAGTAAGTTTACAGTCTACACAGATCATAAGAGTTTAAGGTATATATTTGGGCAAAAAGAATTAAACATGAGACAAAGAAGATGGATGGAAATTCTAAGTGACTATGATTGTGATATTCAATATCACGAAGGAAAGACAAATGTAGTAGCTGATGCCCTAAGTGGTAAGTATCATGAAAAGCAAAGGCGAGTTCGTGCTCTTAGATTAAATCTACAGTTAGATTTAATGGAACAACTAAAGAATGTTCAAGCAACAACAATTGAGAATGATGCTGAAGGAATGAAAGGAAGAATAAAAGAATTAGAGCAAGGAACTCATGGAATTTGGAGATTCCACAAGAAAAGGATTTGGGTACCTAAGCAAGAAAATTTAAGAAATAAAATTTTAGAGGAAGCCCATAAATCTAGATATACCATGCACCCTAGAACTAATAAGATGTACCAAGATTTAAGAAATAACTTCTGGTGGATAGGAATGAAAAAGGACATAGCTAGATATGTATCTAAGTGTCTAACTTGTTCGCAAGTTAAGGCAGAACACCAGAAACCTTCAGGGTTACTCCAACAACTAGAAATGCCTGTATGGAAATGGGAACTAATAACTATGGATTTTGTTACTAAGTTTCCTAAAACCAGGAAGGGCAACGACGCGATTTGGGTAACTGTGGATCGATTAACCAAATCAGCTCATTTTCTGCCTATGAAGGAAACCTTTAGCATGGAAAGATTAGCAAAGTTGTACGTAGACGAGGTAGTATCCTTACATGGAGTCCCACTCTCCATTGTATCGGATAGGGATAGTCGTTTCACTTCACATTTCTGGACAAGTTTCCAAGAAGCCATGGGGACCAGACTGAACTTAAGCACTGCATACCATCCTCAAACAGATGGACAGAGTGAAAGGACGATCCAAACCCTGGAAGACATGCTCAGAGCATGTGTAATAGATTTAGGTGGAAACTGGGATAAGCACCTACCCTTAATTGAATTATCCTATAACAATAGTTATCATACAAGCATCGAAGCTGCCCCGTTCGAAGCACTATATGGATGGAAGTGCCGAACACCAGTCTGCTGGGCGGAAATAGGAGAAAGCCAATTATCAGGCCCCGAAATTGTACAAGAAACCACCGACAAGATAACTCAAATCGAGGAAAGACTGAAAATGGCTCGAGATCACCAAAAGAGTTATGCAGATAATCGACGCAAGCCATTAGAATTTCAAATCGAATATAAGGTACTCTTAAAGGTTTCTCCTTGGAAAGGAGTAGTTCGGTTCGGTAAAAAGGGAAAACTACGTCCAAGGTACATAGGACCATTCCTAGTAATCCAGCGAATAGGACTAGTTGCCTATCGCTTACAACTACTAGAAGAGCTAGCTGGGGTACATGAAGTGTTTCATGTATCCAATCTCAAGAAATGTTTGTCTGACGAATCCCTGGTAGTACCTCTTCAAGACATAGAGGTAAATGAAAAGTTAAAATTTGTCGAAAAACCACTCCAAATAGAAGACAGAAAGATTAAATTCCTCAAGCACAAAAGATTGGTGTTGGTCAAAGTAAAGTGGGATTCAAAAAGGGGACCTGAGTATACCTGGGAACTGGAATCAGAAATGAAGCGGAAATATCCCTACTTGTTCCAGTAAATCTCGAGGACGAGATTTTAAATAAGGTGGGGAGGATGTAACAAATCTTACTAAAATTATTATTTCTTATCTTAATGACGTCCATTAGGAAACCCTAATTGAGACCCCCAAGTAGTATGGCATGACCCCTAATTTTTCAGAATTATCGAAACTAGGATCAGGGCCCCCTAAAACTCAAGGGGGGCATCCCCTAATTGATAACTATCATAAAAAACTGCATGTAAATTATGAAACTCGTTGGCTGTTAACTCACCTGGGCTATGTGGGACACGAGGCTACCCTACCCTAAAAGGGTAGCCGTCGTGCCACGCGCCAGGACCAGGTGGGTCTGGCGCGCCATGCGAGGGGGACCGAATTTCAGTATATAATGTAGGGGTTTGGCACTTGCATGGCTGGCTTGTTTCGACGATAAAATTTGTTACGTACATTGAGTTATACACTGTTTCGTTCCAAAAACACACATTCACAAACCTCTGCTGCGACAACAGGGTAATAACTCGATCACTACTACGATACAATGTCCGATCGATTGAAACCGATCCGATGGATGTTTAAGTGTTGCCCGAACCCGGGCTATACTTTGTCATTCGTCGTGAGGGTTTTGATTTCGTGAGTTTATCGTAAAAGTTGTATTAAGTTACTGACCTAGTTTTGTGTGCATTGTTATTTAACTAGGTTACAAGGCTAAATCAGTAGGCAAGGTTCTGTCCAACTAAACTTGCAATGTGAGTCATTCTCTTTTTATCAACAGTGTTTTACAATACCTAAATGTTTTCCTGTTATAATTTGCTGTGATTAAGTCTTTGCTAATCCTTAATTACTGGCAGTATGTGGGGGTTTTGTGCACATTACTACTAACAATTTATCACTTTAGGTGGGCGAGCGTAATTAGTGATATGTCCACAGTCATAGATTCGGTCGAGTGACAGCTGAACCAGCTAATTATATGATAGGGGCAAATATAAAAACCCTTAATGCTGTAAATTTATAACAATGTGTCTTTTGTGCAAATTGAATGACTCGCCAGTATTTCCCCGCTAATATAAATCTTTTTAAACATATTTCAGGTGATTTACTGTGAATCAGGGAAACGTGCTGCGTAGCACAACTAGCTTGAAGAATGTGGCTTAATAAATAAATAAACATGTTTTGTAAACAAGGAATTTCCCCGAGAAATTCCTTTATTGTAAATTATGGGATTGTCCCAAAAATGTGAAATAAAATAATTGGGCATTTTCAGTTTAAAAGACACTGTAAAAATTTCCGCTGCCAAATTAAATAAACAATACCACGGGTTTCTGTCCCGCGGCTCCTGAAACGGGTAAAACCGGGTTGGGGGCCATGACAGTATCCCTGCTGACTCAGACCAATAGGTTGAGGGTAACGCTGCCTGGAAGGGGGCCTACCACTATAACTTAAAGATAATCTCTTAAAATGCCTAAAGTGCGGAAATCGCTAAAGGATACATTAAAGAGGAGTTGGAACCAAGTGATTCCTTCTTGTCTATCTATTTTTCCTTATATTTTATTTTTGCTTTTTAGTTTACCTTTTTATAACTTTAAAACCTTTTAATCAAAATTTGGTTAGATTAGACGTTAACGATAAGCCTGTATTAAAAGCTCTTGTGTCGTTGGACGATGTCGGTATCTTGCCATCACTATATTACGTCCGCGATGGGTGCACTTGCCCTAACGTGTGTGTAGAGTGATAGTATTATATCGTGTTTTATAAATTCAAAACTTGAATTGGCGAGTAAAAAGAGCTAAAATATATCTAAAAAAATATATACACATGCACACACGTCATGTATATCAAACAAATATGAGAAAGAGAGGGGGGAGAGAGAGATGTGTCACACCCCAATCGATGGCGGAAACATCGGGTTGAGGCACTGAGCGAAACAGATTGTCCAAGAGATTCCATAACAACTATAAATTACCAATATTTAAGTATTACGTCCCATACCGTAACATATTAGGCAAACATAGTTATTACAGGCAGATTGTTCTCAAAGACAAATAAAATATTGTTCTGACAACTCATAAAATAAGTGTTTGTTTCTAGACTATTCCTAACTTGATTCGACAAAAGCTATCGAAGCACAACATCCTAAACACTTGCCACATACGTTAAAATAGAGGTCAATACACATAGTGTAAAGGTGAGTATACAAGTTTAATAGTATAATAGATAGCGAAATGGTTTACGCATAACCAGCATGTAACATGTAGCAAAGTGAAGCTAGTAGGTTTTCAACAATGAAATATGCACTGACGTGACCGTGAGTTGTAGAATGCGCAACACATATCACCACTGTGACACGTGAAGTAAAGCCCTTAACAACCCCTGTCCATGACAGGTGCTGAGTCCAAACTATAGTACTATCGTTGCTAAGGTGCCAGGCAACAATCACTGTGTAAACATAACATACAAGCATTCATCGAGTAACACGTATAACATGCAATAACGGTCAGCGTATAAAAGTGTTTGCGTTGTGTGTCGATTGTGATTTGAATAGGTAACGTATGTAACACCCAAAAGTGCGTAAAGCAAAAGGTGTTCGGGTGTACTCACATATCGTGTTTAAAATAAACACAGTCTTGGATTGGATTGATGTAACACCCCAGTGTTTCGGAAGTCAAAGTCAAAGTCAAGATTGAAGTCAAAGGAAGAAAAGATCGCTAATTGTGATCTGTCACACCTTGCTCAATCCCTGTTTTGACTTCTTGGACTGTAGTTAGTCTATTTTATGTTCTACGTTAGTTGTATTATGTGGAGTAATTAATTACAATCGAAGTAATCGAATTGTTTATCGCTATGAATCGCTTTACGACTGTGAATAATAGGAAGTGACAATGCGATAAAGTCAATTAATGCTAATCAATCTAATCTAATCAACATCGCGCTCGCAAACTCGAATTACGCAATTTGGTAATTATATTACGTGTGTGTGTGCCTTATGTGTTACTTGTGCAAGTTTATTTATGTAATATGTGGTGACCAATTGAAACGCAATCGAATCGCAATCGCAAACCGAATACAAAATAAGGATGATTGTATGTTGATATAGTAGGATAATTAGTGGCGAAGAGACAGCGCGAGATATGAGTGGTTGGGATTAAAGGTAATTTGACTAGGAAACTCTATCGCATTCGCATCGTTCGCAATAGAAATATCAAAAATCGTCGCATCGAACACTCGAATCAGGCAACTGATCGATCAGGCTACCAGCCGATCGACCAGCCGGCCGATCGGACTGTCGTCCGATCAGACAGGCTGTCCGATCGAGCTGCCTGACTGATCGGCCAGCCATTTCCTCTTTTGGAACTCTATAAATACCCATGTCATTGTCATTATTTACACTTTTGGAAACCCTCTGACCGACCAGCTCGTGCTCTCCACCTTTTCTCAGATTTCTCTCAATTCCGGTAAGATCTCGTCCTAAATCTTGTACTTTCTTGATCTACACGCACTCCTACACCTTTCTATCTTTTAAATCTTTACTTTTAGCCGTGAAATCATCAAGATTCAAGGTATTTTAGGATCGTCATCATGTGTTCTTGAAGAACTTCATGTTTTGGCCTCAATCCACCAAGAATAACTTGGATCTAACCGATTTCCACATAAACAACAAAGATCTTTCATGGATCTAAACACATGCACGGTGGAAAAGGATTGAGAGAATGTTTTCTGACATTCTTTCAACTCTTTTACACTCAATACCCTCAAAACCGATAGAAACAGGGCTTGTGCCGACTTACTAATCATTCCGGTGGTTGTGTGGCCAAGATCCGGATTCTATCCACAAGGTTCACCGATTTCGGGTTAAACGTGAAACACCGTCCCGAACCGTTCACTGACCGGATTTGGGTGATTCCTGTCCGATCAGGAGGACCAAGTAATGACGAGGTTCCTGTTGCTTGACTTGTGTCAAAATACCTCGATAAAATGACAAACAAATAGAACTACCTAGTGCGAGACGAACAGGCCAACCAGGACAAGGTACTGTCCGATCGGACTGCCGTCCGAGCAGACAGCCAGCCGAACGGACAGTCAGCCGAATGACTGGTCAGCCAAACGGCTAGCAGCTGGGTCCCACACTTAACCAACTTACTTAAAGTTTGAGTATTGAACGAACTGCTGTCCAATCGGACTACCATCCGATCGGATTACTCTTCGAATCATGAGATACTTGACTTTAACACTTAACAATTTTCAACATGTTCAATGCACTAGGAGTGCCACCCGATCGAACTATCATCCGATCAAGTGACACCCTGCTGAGAACTTGTTTTGCTGAGGTACCTAGCCGATCGGGTTGCCGACCAATCGAACGACCGTCCGATCGACCGACCTGAACGGTAAAGATACTTCAATATTTTCAAATGCTACAACGAAAACTTCAAAAGTCAAACCATCATACACAAGCACATCCTACTCAAGGGAAGGAACAATCCACTCGAACAGCCATCCGATCGGACTACCGTCCGAACGGACGACTGTCCGAACGAACTGTCAACCGCACGGTCAGCCGTCCGATCGGACTACCGGCCGATCGACCAGCTGTCCTATCCATCAATACTTGTTTCCGTGTTACGCACCACTTACCGTTATGCTATCGAACTATTCAGGCTAACCTTACTCTCAAGCGCTCCCTTCAATCCATCAATCGCTGTGAGTGTACTCGATTCCTTTTTGCTTTATGCACTTTTGGGTGTTACATACGTTACTTATACAAAATCACACTCGAACACACTACGCAATACTTCAAATGCTAACCGTTACTGCATGTATTACGTGACTAAATGAATGCTTGTTGTTATGTTTACACGTGGAATGCTGTCTACCTGCCTTAACGACGATAGTACTATAGTTTGGACTCAGCACCCGTTCACTCGGGGGTTGTTAAGGACAATTATTTGCATGGATTACAGTGGTGATCATGTATTACGAACTGCCTTGGGCAGTCAACCCGCAGTCATTGGTATCGCTAGATCCATGTTGATAATTAACATGCTTCGTTTTCTTCTGTGTATGTGCTGGTTATGCGTAAACGATTTCAAACTCTATATGCTATTATTAAACTTGTATGCTCACCTTTACACTATGTGTATTGACTTTTACTTTAACGTATGTGACAGGTATTTAGGATGCTTAGCTGCTAGGAAAGCGAGGCTAGAATAAAGCTCTAGAGTCCAACAAATAGTTGTCTGTACTAAAGTAACCAGGAGTCTCTAGAAGCAGATAAACAATTTCTTTATTTAAATCTGAGTTGTCGGAATAGAACTACGTGCCTAGATTTTGTCTGTAATAATTTGTTTATTGTTTGAGACATGGTATGGGACATGTTATTTTAAATTGAATAGTAATGATAATTGTTATGGAAACTTCTGGACAATCTGTTTCGCTCAGTGCCATGCCCCGATGATTCCGCCATCGGTTGGGGTGTGACAGATTGGTATCAGAGCCATAACTATAGGGAATTAGGCAAGACTCGACCTAGTCCGGGTCGACGTCTTAGAGACCTAGACTATAGTTAGGAACCAATAGACCAACTCGTGCATGTCCAGTAGGGATTTTGTATGAGCTTACCCCTATTCCTCGCCATTCTCGCCTATGTTACACAATCAATGCACACGAATTTTCAATAATGCAGAAGCATTTAGTCGAGATTAGGTGTGAAAACCGCAAACTCCCGACTAAAATATGCTTATTCGACCCGCATTTTTGCATACCAACGGGGAGAATTATACCAAATCAGGAGTGAAATCCATATTTTGATGAATAATATCCTCTATTATATTAAAATCGAAGGGAAGTTGTCAAGCCAGGGTGAAACCCTAACCTTGACGACTTGTCCATGATTTTACAAAACTCTCACCAAAGTCTCGACGGACTCCAACGACCTGGACTTACAGTATGACAAGAGGGATGTACGCCGGATGCCTGAGAATCGAGGCAGAGGCCCGATCCTGAAAGTCAAATGTGAGTGACAAGTCTTTGAGAATAGTCGAATCGCTTTGGGTAGTCAACGTCTAATAGCCATAGACACTCTACTTCTCGAGTTTTAATTTGTTTCGATTCTGAGCCCGCAACTGCTGACTCTGATGATTCGCCGATTTTATATGTTTATATGTGTTTTAACTGTTTATGCGTTTAAAAATTTTGAGACTTATCCGATTTTGTTCCCACTACGATCGGCACACATAACCGCATTGCTCTTCCATCTCAAAACGTTAACAAATTGTTGTTACTACGAGGAAACACTGTACGCTAAGATGTTCGCTATACTAAACGCTTATACTATACTAATCACTATGCTAAACGCGACCGCTATATTCGAATGCTCACGGACTTTGAATGATAGGTTTCTGTATTCTGACTACATCTTGTGATTATATGCTTTTGTGCTTCTGTGATTATGTATTCTACGGGCTTATGTGCTACTGTGCTTATGTGAATCTGTGATTATGTGTTTATGTGACTGCGTGATTGAACGTGTTACTAAGCTTTAGTAGTAGACGTGTGAGGTGAGATTCGATTAAGCTGTGTCTGAGACCTACGACAATGTCCATTGCAGACAATGCCGTCATCTGGACCCCGTCACCCACTTTCCCGCCAAGAAAGAGAGACAAACGTCTTGCTGCTATCATCGCTAAGCAAGTAGCAAAAGCTGTGAGCGATGTCCACGAGAACGTCAGCAAATCATCTGAGGAGTCGAGAACCGAAGCTCCTAAAGCTACTCCCAAAGCTGCCTTCAGTTTCAAGCAGTTTAAAGCTTGTGGGCCAAAGGAATTCACTGGCGAGGAAGGCCCTACCGCGTTGTTCCAATGGTTTAATTCCATTGAGGTTACTCTACTACAGAGCGGTTGCCCCGACGACCTCCGCACTCTCAACGCTGCTGGCGTCTTCCAGTCCCGCGCACTAGACTGGTGGACGGCCGAGAGAAACAAACGAGGGAACGATGCAGCCTACGGTCTGTCGTGGGACGAACTCAAGGAGGTCATGCTGGAAGAATTCTGCCATCCTCATAAACGCCAACAGTTAGAAGATGAATTCTGGCACATAAAGCAAAAGGATGGAGAAAACGCTACTCTAACTGCTCGATTCAAGCAGCTCAGTATCATATGCCCGGATCAAGTGAAGACCTCTGACATGGCAATTAAGAAGTATATCCGAGCCCTGCCTGACTGTGTTGCAGATTTCGTGCAAGCGGCTAAGACTAAGACGATCGAGGAAACTTACTTACTGGCCGCTGAAATCAACGACAAATGGGTCAAGGCTGGTGTCTGGGATAAAACTCCAAAGCACCTGCATCAAGCTACCACCGCCGCTCCAACTGCCGAAACCGCTGCCGCTCAACCGTCAAAGTCCTCACGCCGAAAGAAGAAGAACAACAATAGTAGCTCCAGCAACAAGAACTGCGCACTCACTACCACTGCTGCTCCCCTTCAAGCCGTACTGGCTCAGCAGCAGCCCCATCACCGTCCAGCTCCAACTACTTATGCACCACCTGCAAAGCGTGCATACACAGGTCCCCACCCGGTTTGCCCAACATGCTCATATCATTATCCGGTGGGTCTTGCATGTCGTTTCTGCGCTCACTGCAACATGTACGGCCACTTCACTGCTAACTGCCGTACTGGTCCCCGCAACACCCCAGCTCAAGCCCCTGCTCATCAAGCTCTGCTCCCGGCTCCGCAAGGCCATCAAGCGGCTCAGGCACCCGCGACCAACGCCCGAGTTTGCTTCGCATGTGTTGACCCCAACCACTTTGCGAACATGTGCCCCAACAGGGTCATGAAGCAGGAGCCCCAACAACACCAGCAGCAGCAGCAGCACCAACAGCAGCAGCCTCAACAACAGCAACAAGCCGCGCGCGCCAGAACTTTCAACATCAACGTGCGCCAAGCCCAGACCGACAATAACGTGGTCAATGGTACGTTCCTTGTGAATGGTATTTATGCATCATGTTTGTTTGATACTGGAGCCGATAATTGCTTTGTGTCTTTCGAATTTGAGAAGCTCCTTAGTCGTAAGCGCTCCTATCTCTCCTCGACATTCGATGTTGAAGTCGCTACTGGAAGAACTGTCGCCGTAAATTCTGTTCTTCGTGATTGTACTCTTGAGCTCAACAATCACATCTATCCAATCGACCTCATTCCGATGCAACTCGGAAGTTTTGACGTCATAATAGGCATGTACTTTCTTCGCGAAAACCATGCTGAAGTTGTATGCTTTGATAAAATGATTCGATTCTCACTCGCGAATGGTGATTTATTGTGTGTTTATGGTGAAACTGCTTCGAAAGGTCTCAAACTCATGTCATGTGTCTAAGCTAGCAAGTATCTCCGCAAGGAATACAGAGCTTTCTTGGCTAACATTGTAGTAGCGGAGGAGGAAAAGAAAGGAAAGACAGAAGTGAAAGACGTTCTTGTGGTCCGTGAATTTCCTAATGTGTTCCCTAACGATCTCCCAGGTTTACCACCAAGTCGTGATATCGACTTTCGTATCGACCTCATTCCTGGAGCCAACCCTGTTACCAAAGCTCCTTATCGACTCGCGCCGTCCGAAATGCGTGAACTCTCAAACCAACTCCAGGAATTACTTGAGAAAGCTTCATTCACCCAAGCACCTCTCCCTGGGGCGCGCCAGCCCTTTTTGTCAAAAAGAAGGATGGGTCGTTCAGGATGTGCATCGACTATCGGGAATTGAATAAGCTCCCCATCAAGAATCGCTATCCCCTGCCCAGCATTGACAATTTGTTTGATCAGCTACAAGGTGCTACATGTTTCTCGAAGATCGATCTACGCTCAGGCTATCATCAGCTACGTATTCAAGAGGACGATATATCCAAAACCGCTTTCCGCACTCGTTACGGCCACTATGAGTTCGTTGTTATGCCTTTTGGTTTAACCAACGCACCCGCGGTTTTCATGGATCTGATGAATCGCGTGTGTAAGCCATTTCTAGACTGTTTCGTCATCGTATTCATCGACGATGTCTTGATCTATTCCAAATCGAAAGCCGAACACTCGCAACATCTATGTTTGGTTCTCGAGCTAGTCCAGGGGAATCAACTCTATGCCAAGTTCTCCAAGTGTGAATTCTGGCTAGAAGAGGTTCAGTTTCTGGGTCACATCGTTAATAGTCAAGGTATTCATGTTGATCCTGCGAAGATTGAAGCAGTTAAGAGCTGGACTACGCCCAAGAACCCGTCTGAAGTCCATTCATTTCTCGGACTAGCGGGCTATTATCGACGATTTATCGAAGGATTCTCTAAAATCACTGTGCCGCTTACCGCTCTTACACATAAAGACAAGCCATTTGTTTGGGGAAACAAACAAGCGTCTGCCTTCCAAACCCTCAAGCATATGCTTTGCAATGCTCCTGTTCTTACTCTGCCCGTTGGAAACGACGGTTTTATTCTCTATTGTGATGCTTCCAACCTTGGTCTTGGTTGCGTCCTCATGCAGCGGGACAAGGTTATAGCTTACACATCTCGTCAACTCAAAATCCACGAGAAGAACTATACAACCCACGATCTCGAGATAGGCGCGGTTGTTTTTGCGTTAAAGATTTGGCGACACTACCTATATGGTACAAAGTGTACGATCTTCACCGATCATAGGAGCCTATAACATATCTTTGATCAGAAGGAACTTAATATGCATCAACGCCGATGGGTAGAACTTCTCAACGATTATGACTGTGAGATTCGTTATCACCCAGGCAAAGCAAATGTCGTTGCCGACACTCTCAGCAGACGAAGTTATTTGCTCAACATTCGCAATGCCCAAGCCTAATACGACCTCGAAACCCTCATCCGCGAAGCCCAGCATGCTTGTTTTAATGAGCGCACCTTGAAGAAGGAGAGAATCTATCATGATGGAGCTCAACTTGTAAGCAAATCGAATGGGATCTTCTATTTTCTGGACCGAATTTGGATCCCTAAGCGGACCGAATTGCAAAAGATTTTGATGGACGAAGCCCACAAATCCCGATATTCTATTCATCCCGGTGCCGATAAAATGTATCAGGATCTTCGTTACAAGTACTGGTGGCCGGGCATGAAGAGGGATATCGCTCTCTACGTCGGGAAATGCCTGACTTGTGCAAGAGTCAAAGCTGAACACCAAAGGCCCTCTGGCTTGCTCGAACAACCACTGATCCCTATGTGGAAGTGGGAGAGCGTAGCTATGGACTTTATAACCAAACTTCCGCACACGTCATCAGGTCACGACAGCATTTGGGTTGTTGTCGACCGTTTGACCAAATCAGCCCAGTTTTTGCCAATACGGGAAGACTACAAGGTACAACGATTAGCCCGAATCTACACCGATGAGATCATTTGTAATCATGGTATGCCTCGCGACATTATCTCTGATCGTGATGCTCGGTTTACATCGTGACTGTGGGAAACGTTTCAAGCGGCCCTCGGTACAACGCTTAACTTAAGTACCGCATTCCACCCTCAAACCGACGGTCAGACTGAGAGAACGATCCGTACTCTTGAAGACATGCTCCGTTCGTGTGTCATAGACTTTGGTGGTCATTGGGATAAATACCTGCCGCTAGTCGAGTTCTCGTATAACAATAGTTATCATACCAGCATACAAATGGCACCATTCGGGGCTTTATATGGAAGAAGATGTCGATCGCCTATTGTATGGCACGAGATTGGTCACTCGCAATTAACCGGTCCTGAGCTACTGCAAGAAATGACTGACAAAGTCCTCCAGATTCGAGACAACTTGTTGAAAGCTCGGAGTAGACATAAAAGTTACGCCGATAGAAGACACAAGCCCCTTGAATTTGACGTTGGCGACTACGTACTCCTAAGGGTATCACCTTGGAAGGGTGTGGTCAGATTCGGCAAGAAAGGGAAACTAGCGCCTCGATATGTTGGACCTTTTAAGATTCTGGAAAGGATTGGAAAAGTCGCCTACAGACTCGAACTACCGGAGGAACTCAGTAATGTCCACACGACCTTCCATGTGTCAAACCTGTGAAAGTGCCTGGCTGAGCATGATTTAATTGTACCTCTCAACGACCTCCAAATAAATGAAACACTACACTTTGTGGAGAAGCCTGTCGAAATCATGGATCGCCAAACCAAGCAACTCAGAGGCTCACTCATTCCTATTGTGAAGGTCCGATGGGAAGGCAAACGAGGTGTAGAGTTCACTTGGGAACTCGAAAGCGACATGAAGGCCAAGTATCCGCAGCTGTTTGTTACGGCTTCCGCCTAATTTCGGGACGAAATTCCCTAAACAAGGGGAGACTGTAACACCCCAGTGTTTCGGAAGTCAAAGTCAAAGTCAAGATTGAAGTCAAAGGAAGAAAAGATCGCTAATTGCGATCTATGACTCCTTGCTCAATCCCTGTTTTGACTTCTTGGACTGTAGTTAGTCTATTTTATGTTCTATGTTAGTTGTATTATGTGGAGTAATTAATTACAATCGAAGTAATCGAATTGTTTATCGCTATGAATCGCTTTACGACTGTGAATAATAGGAAGTGACAATGCGATAAAGTCAATTAACGCTAATCAATCTAATCTAATCAACATCGCGCTCACAAACTCGAATTACGCAATTTGGTAATTATATTACGTGTGTGTGTGCCTTATGTATTACTTGTGCATGTTTATTTATGTAATATGGTGACCAATCGAAATGCAATAGAATTCAATCGCAATCGAATCGCAATCGCAAACCGAATACGAAATAAGGATGATTGTATGTTGATATAGTAGGATAATTAGTGGCGAAGAGACAGCGGAGATATGAGTGGTTGGGATTAAAAGTAATTTGACTAGGAAACTCTATCGCATTCGCATCGTTCGCAATCGAAATCGAAATATCAAAACTCGTCGCACCGAACACTCGAATCAGGCAACTGACAGCCGGCCGATCGGACTGCCGTCCGATCGAGCTGCCTGACCGATCGGCCGGCCATTTCCTCTTTTGGAACTCTATAAATACCCCTGTCATTGTCATTATTTCCACTTTTGGAAACCCTCTGACCGACCAGCTCGTGCTCTCCACCTTTTCTCAGATTTCTGTCAATTCTGGTAAGATCTCGTCCTAAATCTTGTACTTTCTTGATCTACACGCACTCCTACACCTTTCTATCTTTTAAATCTTAACTTTTAACCGTGAAATCATCAAGATTCAAGGTATTTTAGGATGACGTTATCATGTGTTCTTTAAGAACTTCATGTTTTGGCCTCAATCCACCAAGAATAACTTGGATCTAACCGATTTCCACATAAACAACAAAGATCTTTCATGGATCTAAACACATGCACGGTGGAAAAGGATTGAGAGAATGTTTTCTGACTTTCTTTCAACTCTTTTACACTCAACACCCTCAAAACCGATAGAATCGGGGCTTGTGCCGACTTACTAATCATTCTGGTGGTTGTGTGGCCAAGATCCGGATTCTATCCACGAGGTTCACCGATTTCGGGTTAAACATGAAACACCGTCCTGAACCGTTCACTGACCGTGTTTGGGTGATTCCTGTCCGATCAAGAGGACCAAGTTAGAGGATGATTATGTGTTTACACAAGAAGATCATCCTCATGTATAAACATGAACTTGATGAATAAATGATTTCTTGGAAAATAATAAACAAAGTACGCTAGTAAACTTATAAATCTAAGATGGGTGAATGATTTTCCAAGAAAACCAAGTTTAAAATATGATTTTTAGAAGATCTTGGTTTTTACTTAAACCTACACTAGTTTTAGTAGAAAAACAAGTGTATAAACACTTATGAAACAAGAAAAATACAAAAGAAGTATTTTTAGAAAAAGCATCTTACAAGTTGTAAATGACTAAATCCTTCAAGAATGAGATTTAAAAACAAACAACAATGTTTTTAAGGGTAACTAAACCTACTAAATAACATGGTAAGTTACTACAAGTTTTTACAAAACTTCAAGTTCATGATGTAGGGTGATTTACTTAATTTTGGCAGTTGATAAGTGTTGAATAAGTTGTTGATGTTGATGATGATTTAAAAGAAAATAAACACATGTTTTGAAAACATGGGAAACCTCCATTTTTAGGGGAAACTATGTCAAAATTTTTATAAATTTTGACACTTAGAAAAATATAAGTTTTTGAGAAACTTATTCCCTAAAAATGTATCTAAAAATATTTACCAAGGTTTCCTAATTTTTGTGTTAAGAAATGATAATTTCTTCAAAAATAAAAATTATATTCAGTATGTATATTTTTGAGAAAAAAATATATATTTATTGATCACCAAATTTTGTGCTAAGTGTATGTAGTATGTATTATATGTGATAGTGTATTAGGACTTGAAAATACACTAAGTACTCCCAAGGAGTGAACATACAAAAATACACATACCATATACTTAGACAAATACAAGAGAATATATTTATGAAAATATATTACTTGATAGAATAAATAACTTAGACAAGTAATGAACGTGAAATAAAGATTTAGACAAAATACATAATTCGGATGAAAAATACAAGATACTTATATTTATTTTTGAGAAAATAATATAAGTAAGACACATAGTTAAAAATATAAATTATTTTTAACACAAGAACAAATACATAAAAGATAGTGACTTGTACTTATGCGATACAAGTCTAGTGACTAACGTTAATAAAACACGTTTAGGTCACGACGCTAGATAAGCAAATCCGGTGAAGTTTACGGCGCAAGGAACACAAAGTTGTGAGTTCATGCTCCCCCTTTTCTTTTAACTGTTTTCAGTTTTATAACTTCGGGGGTGAAATACATGTTACAAATATTACAATGTTTACAAATGGTATGATGGGTACAAAAACAAGAAGCACTCTTGGTGATAACTAGTACCAAGTATGATGCGTTTTAAGAAATGATACGAGAAATCGTGTCACAAATAGGGTACCATAAGCACCATTAATCGTGTACATACTAAGACCGCAGAACAAAAGGTTAGATCTAATGGGTTTTCGGGCAGCCCCGCTCTTGGTGATAACTAGTAACGAGTAGTGTTTTTGTGTCTCCGTCGTGAATCGACAACTAGAAAAATGCCTATGGTTTGGTTGCTTCCTATGTCGTGTCACATGTTACTGGCCTTGCAACCCATTAACAACTTGATACATACATAAATACATGATTTATACAAGAATACTTGATTTATACGAGAATACTTGATTTATACGAGAATACATGATTTATACAAGAATACTTGATTTATACAAGATACATACCATGTTTTTCATATAAAGTATACAAACGTTCAATACAAGAACTGCATGAATTCACACCAACATTATGTTGACGTTTTTCCAAAACTCACATGTATTTCAGGTAACTAAAGTGGATGTGCGCACGGTCTTACTCTTGCTCGTGGATGTCGTTTAAGTTTGCTTTTGAATAACGTTGTAAACTTTTCAGACAATATGTTGTCACGTGATGTAAACACTTAATCTATGTTTTCAGTAATGTAATGGTATGGGTATTTGAAGTTATTTTTCGAGCATGTAGTATGTTTACCTTTCGTATGCAATGAGAACCTTTCATGATCACACTTTGTGCTTCCGCCTAACCTATTAAATACTCTTTTGGGGTAATGACTTAGGGTATAAAGACAAGAACCGCCACTATGAAGTAAGGTGTTTACCTAATTATACATGCTTGTTGCTGTATGATTTGATTTATACATTTGGCGGACTGTTTGATGTCACTTATGTGGTATATGCCTGTGTGTATATATATATATATACTACCACTGTCTCGTATGACGATATCAAACAAATGTCTAACCCTATTGTGTTGCGTTCTGTCAGAACATGGCACCCAGAAGAGTTGTGAACGCTCATGATCAACCTCCTCCTCCCACACTGCCAAGGAATGCTGAAGAGCTAAACGCCCTACTGGAAGAAAGGATCTCCGCAGCTATTGCCCAGTACGATGCGAACCGCACTGAACACAGTGGAGGACCAAGCAATGCAAGACAAAATGGGAATGGAGATTCGTCTGGAGGAAACGCAGCTCAGGGCTGCACTTTCAAGCAGTTTCTCGACTGCAAACCGTTGAACTACGACGGCACTGGAGGTGCGGTGGTGTTTGTACGCTGGATGGAGAAGACTGAAGCTACTATCCGTAATTGCAAGTGTACCGCGGATCAACAAGTCACTTTTGCTACTGGGTTATTTGTCGATGAAGCTCTGACTTGGTGGAACTTGCAAGTCCAAACTCTGGTGATGATGCCGCGTATGGCATGACTTGGGATGAACTGAAAGAGAAAATGAGAGAAAAGTACTGCTCCCATGCTGAACTCCAAAGGCTGGAGACTGAGTTCTGGCACTTGACCATGGAAGATGCTGACATTACTAGTTATACTCGAAGGTTCCACGATCTGTCTAGAGTGCTTCCCTACATGGTGACTCCCGAGTTTAAACGCGTCGAACGCTACATCTGGGGATTGGCCCCAGAATTCCGCAGCATGGTAACTTCGGCCTAACCCGCAACAATCACCAAGGCTGTAACTATGGCTGTTAGCCTTACTGAAGATGTTGTTCGAATGAAGAAGTTATCGTTGAACCCAACAGAAAAGACTGAAATGCATGCTGAGTCGTCTGGGGACAAGAAAAGGAAGCATGCGAACCTGAACCAAGCGACACATAACAACAAGGGTTCCAACAAGAAGCGTGACACTAACCCGCCACAGGAGGCGAAAACTCTTGCAACAATGAATGACACTCCTGCCAAAAGATATCTTGGCACTCTACCCGTTTGCAACAATTGCAAGCGCCATCACGAAGGGGTTTGTCGCATTCCAAAATGCGACAAGAGTAGAAAACCGGGTCACCATGCTGAGGATTATTGGGGAAAAGGAAATAGGAACGGGAATGGAAACCGCAACGGTGTTGGAATCAATGGGGGAAATGGAAATGGCAATGGTAACCGGAATAGGAATGGGGCTGGGCAGAACCAAGGATGCTTCAGTTGTGGAAGCAGGGATCATTTCATGAAAGACTGCCCAAAGGGAAACAATGTTCAGGCGCAAGCATTCGTGATTGGAGCAAGGAACGCGCGCGAGGACCCTAATGTGGTCACCGGTACGTTTCTCGTTAACAATCACTTTGCATCCATATTATTTGACACTGGTGCCGACTATATCATGTCTGTGGAATTTAAGCGTATGCTTGGAATAGAATCTAGTAGGTTAGATATTCCTTATTCTATAGAGCTAGCCAATGGTAAACTTGTTGAATCGGGCGAAGTTGTTAGAGGCTGCACACTGGAACTTGGTGAATGGAGATTTAGCATCGACCTCTTACCTATTCAATTAGGTAGCTTCGACGTAGTGGTCGGATTGGACTGGTTGTCCAAGAACAAAGCTGAAGTTATTTGTCATGAGAAAATCATTCGCATCCCTTTGACGAATGATGAAACACACATTGTGCATGGAGAAAAACGAGACGCGCCTCTGCGAATCATCAGTTGTATGAAGGCATAGAAGTGCTTAAGGAAAGGATGTGTTGCTTTCCTAGCACACGAAGACATTCCTGTGGTGAAGGAATTCCCTGATGTTTTTCCCGAAGATCTGCCAGGACTACCTCCGCAACGACAAGTCGAATTCCGTATAAACTTGGTTCCAGGAGCCACTCCTGTAGCCAAGGCACCCTATCAGCTTGCACCATCTGAGATGCAAGAATTATCTACACAACTCCAGGAGTTGTTGGATAAAGGATTCATAAGGCCGAGCTTCTCACCCTGGGGAGCTCCAGTATTGTTCGTAAAGAAGAAGGATGGAACTCTGCGGATGTGTATCGATTACAGAATTGAACAAGCTCACAATCAAGAATCGGTACCCGTTACCGAGGATTGATGACTTATTTGATCAGTTCCAAGGATCAAGCTATTATTCCAAGATCGATCTTCGATCTGGATACCTTCAGTTGAGGATTCAAGAGGAAAGCGTACCAAAGACTGCATTCAGAACACGCTATGGGCACTACGAGTTTCTTGTGATGCCATTTGGACTGACAAACACGCCAGCGGTATTTATGGATCTGATGAACCGCGTATGCAAACCATATCTTGATAAATTCGTGATTGTATTTATAGACGATATCCTGATTTACTCACGAACGAAAGAAGAGCACGAGCAACACCTCAGAACTATTCTGGAACTACTGAAGAAAGAGAAACTTTTCGCAAAGTTCTCAAAGTCCGAATTTTGGATTCGCGAAGTGCAGTTTCTGGGTCACGTTGTGAACGAGAAGGGCATTCATGTAGACCCATCTAAGATTGAAGCAATAAAGAATTGGGAAGCCCCCAAAACCCCAACTGAAGTTCGACAATTTTTGGGCTTAGCGGGCTATTACCGGCGATTCATTGAGAATTTCTCCAAGATAGCTCAACCGCTAACTGCTCTTACACAGAAAGACAAGAGGTATGACTGGGGTGACAAGCAGGAAGAAGCCTTCCAGCTACTTAAAAAGAAGTTATGCGATGCACAAATACTATCCTTGCCCGAAGGCACTGAAGACTTCGTGGTTTACTACGACGCTTCACGTCAAGGTTTGGGTTGGGTGCTCATGCAACGCCAAAAAGTCATCGCTTACGCTTCAAGACAATTGAAGGTACATGAAAGGAACTACACCACACACGACTTGGAACTCGGCGCGGTGGTATTTGCCTTGAAGATTTGGCGACATTATTTATGTGGTACTCGATGTACAATCTTCACAGATCACAAAAGCCTACAACACATATTTGATCAGAAGGAATTAAACATGCGTCAGCATCGATGGGTCGAGCTACTAAACGATTATGACTGTGAGATTAAGTACCATCCTGGAAAAGCAAACGTTGTAGCAGACGCATTAAGCCGAAAAGAAAGGGTTAAGACCCTAAGGGTTCGAGCATTGAAACTGACTATTCAAACGAACCTCACAGCACGCATTCGGGACGCGCAACAAGAAGCCCTTAAGATGGAAAACCGTAAAGCTGAATACCTCCGGGGTATGTTAAAATATATGGTGCCAAATGAAGAGGGAACCTTATACTTTGAGAAGCGTATTTGGGTTCCGCTCTATGGTGGCATACGAGAAGTCATCCTTGATTAAGCGCACAAATCGAGATTCTCGATCCATCCAGGATCGGACAAAATGTATCAAGACTTAAAGGAATATTATTGGTGGCCGAGACTCAAGAGCGATGTTGCTATATATGTTGGAAAGTGCCTAACATGTGCTAAGGTTAAGGATGAATATCAGAAACCGTCTGGCCTACTACAACAACCAGAGATTCCCATGTGGAAGTGGGAGCAAATCTCGATAGACTTCATAACAAAATTACCCAGGACCCCTCGAGGGCATGATATGATATGGGTAATAGTTGATCGATTAACGAAATCTGTGCATTTCCTACCGATCCGAGAAAAGGATAGCACGGGAAAGCTTGCTGAGATATACTTAAAGGAAATTGTGGCACGTCATGGAGTGCCTATCTCGATTATTTCAGATAGAGACGGACGCTTTGTCTCAAGAATCTGGCAATCCTTTCAGGAAGCCTTTGGATCTCAGCTAGATCTAAGCACGACATTCCATCCACAAACAGACGGTCAGAGCGAACGGACTATACAAACAGTAGAAGATATGCTTCGCGCATGTGTCATGGACCTAGGCGGCAGCTGGGATACTCATCTACCTTTAGTTGAGTTTTCCTACAATAACAGTTATCATACAAGCATAAAAGCCGCACTGTTCGAAGCTCTGTATGGCCGTAAGTGTCGATCGCCCTTATGTTGGGCAGATGCTGGAGATAAGCGTATGGCTGGTCCTGAATTAGTACAAGAGAAAACCGACAAGATTATGCAGATTCGAGAGCGCATTAAGGCGGCTCGAGATCGACAAAAGAGCTACGCTGATCGAAGACGAAAACCATTAGAATTCGAGGTGGGAGACAAAGTGTTGTTAAAGGTCTCACCTTGGAAGGGCGTAGTAAGATTCGGAAAACGCGGAAAGCTGAATCCACGGTACATCGGACCATTCAAGATTTTGGAAAGAATTGGTACCGTGGCATACAAGTTGGAATTACCGGAAGAACTTAATGGGGTACACGATACGCTCCATGTATCCAATCTCAAGAGGAGTCCAACACAAGAAAACGTGATCATCCCAGCAGATGAAGTGCATATTGATGACGCCCTCCGATTTACAGAACAACCCGTGAGGTTACCGACTGGAAAGTCAACAAGACCAGACTGTTAAACTTGTCAAAGTACGTTGGAACTCTAAGCACGGACCCGAGTACATGTGGGAACGTGAAGACCAGTTCAAAGAAAAGTACCCCCACTTCTTCAAGAAGACTCCTGCAAGAGTCAGGTCAGCCTGAATTTCGGGACAAAATTTTTTTAACGGGGGGAGACTGTGACAATTGGCACCAAACCATTGAGTTCCGTACAATTTGATTCATACTTAATAACTACAATTATGTGTTTAAATGTCAACATAGTCTGATTACATACTATACAAGTGAATTCATGCACGTTTTATACTACAAAATAACTTTATGCATTAATGAACAACGTTGCGTCAGAAATACTAGTAAACTCACCGGTAAGACACATTGTGTCAACAATCCTACAGAAAGCAGTTAGGCAATAGAATTGGAGCCTAGGTGTAGGTCCAACGACAAGAATACATTAAAACCTAAGAGTACATACAAGGGTTTATATATAGACTTTCCAAAAGCTAAAATACGCACTAAAAAGCACCCGAAACACACTTTAAATGCTGAAATTCATACAATTCAGCATGGAAACAAGATTGTATCATGCAAAAATATGACAAATTGATCCATAATATGGTAAGTTACTACAAGTTTTTACAAAACTTCAAGTTCGAGGATTATTATGTGTTTACACAAGAAGATCATCCTCATGTATAAACATGAACTTGATGAATAAATGATTTCTTGGAAAATAATAAACAAAGTAAGCTAGTAAACTTATAAATCTAAGATGGGTGAATGATTTTCCAAGAAAACCAAGTTTAAAATATGATTTTTAGAAGATCTTGGTTTTTACTTAAACCTACACTATTTTTAGTAGAAAAACAAGTGTATAAACACTTATGAAACAAGAAAAATACAAAAGAAGTATTTTTAGAAAAAGCATCTTACAAGTTGTAAATGACTAAATCCTTCAAGAATGAGATTTAAAAACAAACAACCATGTTTTTAAGGGTAACTAAACCTACTAAATAACATGGTAAGTTACTACAAGTTTTTACAAAACTTCAAGTTCATGATGTAGGGTGATTTACTTAATTTTGGCAGTTGATAAGTGTTGAATAAGTTGTTGATGTTGATGATGATTTAAAAGAAAATAAACACATGTTTTGAAAACATGGGAAACCTCCATTTTTAGGGGAAACTATGTCAAAATTTTTATAAATTTTGACACTTAGAAAAATATAAGTTTTTGAGAAACTTATTCCCTAAAAATGTATCTAAAAATATTTACCAAGGTTTCCTAATTTTTGTGTTAAGAAATGATAATTTCTTCAAGAAAAAAAATTATATTAAGTATGTATATTTTTGAGAAAAAAATATATATTTATTGATCACCAAATTTTGTGCTAAGTGTATGTAGTATGTATTATATGTGATAGTGTATTAGGACTTGAAAATACACTAAGTACTCCCAAGGAGTGAGAATACAAAAATACACATACCATATACTTAGACAAATACAAGAGAATATATTTATGAAAATATATTACTTGATAGAATAAATAACTTAGACAAGTTATGAACGTGAAATAAAGATTTAGACAAAATACATAATTCGGATGAAAAATACAAGATACTTATATTTATTTTTGAGAAAATAATATAAGTAAGACACATAGTTAAAAGTATAAATTATTTTTAACACAAGAACAAATACATAAAAGATAGTGACTTGTACTTGTGCGATACAAGTCTAGTGACTAACGTTAATAAAACACGTTTAGGTCACGACGCTAGATAAGCAAATCCGGTGAAGTTTACGGCGCAAGGAACACAAAGTTGTGAGTTCATGCTCCCCCTTTTCTTTTAACTGTTTTCAGTTTTATAACTTCGGGGGTGAAATACATGTTACAAATATTACAATGTTTACAAATGGTATGATGGGTACAAAAACAAGAAGCACTCTTGGTGATAACTAGTACCAAGTATGATGCGTTTTAAGAAATGATACGAGAAATCGTGTCACGAATAGGGTACCATAAGCACCATTAATCGTGTACATACTAAGACCGCAGAACAAAAGGTTAGATCTAATGGGTTTTCGGGCAGCCCCACTCTTGGTGATAACTAGTACCGAGTAGTGTTTTTGTGTCTCCGTCGTGAATCGACAACTAGAAAAATGCCTATGGTTTGGTTGCTTCCTATGTCGTGTCACATGTTAATGGCCTTGCAACCCATTAACAACTTGATACATACATAAATACATGATTTATACAAGAATACTTGATTTATACGAGAATACTTGATTTATACGAGAATACATGATTTATACAAGAATACTTGATTTATACAATATACATACCATGTTTTTCTTACAAAGTATACAAACGTTCAATACAAGAACTGCATGAATTCACACCAACATTATGTTGACGTTTTTCCAAAACTCACATGTATTTCAGGTAACTAAAGTGGATGTGTGTACGGTCTTACTCTTGCTCGTGGATGTCGTTTAAGTTTGCTTTTGAATAAAGTTGTGAACTTTTCAGACAATATGTTGTCACATAATGTAAACACTTAATCTATGTTTTCAGTAATGTAATGGTATGGGTATTTGAAGTTATTTTTCGAGCATGTAGTATGTTTACCTTTCGTATGTAATGAGAACGTTTCATGATCACACCTCGTGCTTCCGCCTAAGAAAGGGGTGTGAAAGGTCGTCCGATCGGATGACCATTCGTTTGGTTACTGCCATGTATTGTAAATTTGTAAAATGTTTAAATATTTGAGACCACAAGTCATCTGATCGGATGGCCGTTCGATCGTATGGCAATTCGATCGGACGGTAGTCCGTTCAGTGACTGTTGGTTTGTAAGGTTTGTAAAATTACTAAATTTGAAAAGTTTTGCAGTTTGACCGAGACGGTATGACGACGTGTTAAACAACGGAATTCCCACCAAGCCCAAGTCATCCGATCGGATGGGAATCACCCCAGTCCGATCAGTTAACTGATCTTGACGGTGGTTCATGTTCAACCCGTGAATCGGTTGTCTCTTTGATAGAAACCCATTCTCAGACCGGCACTTCACTAGAGAATGAGTAGGAGGCCCGATCGAGCTCAGATTCTATCAGTTTTGAGTGCAAGAGTGTAAAAGAATGTGGAAGAAAAGTTATGGAAACATCTTTCAACTCTTTTAATCTTGTGAGGTTTGAAAATGTTTAGATTTAGGTGAAATTAGTGTTTAAACATGTTGAAATCTCTTGGATCTGAGTTGTTCTTGGTGGAATGAGGTCACACTTTGAAGTTCATGAGAACCCATAATGACATCTTCCTAGAACAGCCCAAATCGGTAGATTACATGGTGAAAATTTAAGATTTGATGGTGAAAATGATGAGAAAGTGTGTGTAGATCATAGAAGTACAAGATTTGAGGAGAAAACTTACAAGAATCGCGAGGAATCGAGAGAAAATAGCCCAAAGTGTGCTGGTCGAACGAGAGCTGTCACATCACATTTTCATGTGATGTGACAGGTGGTATTTATAGGTGAGTGAGGAGAAAGGCAGTGCACAAGTGACGGATCGGAGGGCAGTTGGTCATCCGGATGGATGACCATTCGATCGAATGGTCCTTCGATCGGATGGCGGGTGCGAGTTGGATTTCGACGTTTCATTTCGTGCGTTGAGGGTTGCGATGCGTTTAAGTGAGTGTCGATTAAGCGATGCGATAGGTTTAAATAATAGTTACACAAATAGCATCACTAACATTCAACAACATAACTAAACTTGCGTTTCCAGTTCGCGATGAGATTGCGTTGCGATTGCGTTTTTGATTAATCACCACAAACATAATATAAACATGCATAAGTAACACATAAATAGCACACACACGTAAAACAATATTCATAACCTGTGATTCAAGTTGCGATGCGATAGCGATGCGATTAGCGATAAAAAACATGCGATTATTAGCATTTACTCCACATAATACAACTAAAGTACACAAAATTAAAGTAACACTTAACAAGCCAAGGAGTACAATCAATAATTAAGCAAGGAGTGACAGATCACATTTAGCAATCTTTTCTTCCTTTGATTTTGACTTGTACTTTGACTTCAAAACGCGGGTTGTTACAAGATGTGACAGTTAGGTTTCAAACATGAAGACTATGAGAATGAAATTTGTGATTTAGGGTGAAGGAAATAGTAGGGGGCGATTTTAATGCTTAGATGGATACGCATTAGATGTAACTTGAGGCTTAAGGTGTTCGAATTACAATAAAACTTTTATAATTTCAAATTTTAAAATTTGAATTAAGATTGGTTAGGGATAAATGTATATGGGCCGAAATTTCGTGTGTGGGAAGGTTTAAAGTCATTTTTAATAAGTGGTTTAGAGATTAGGTTTAGTTAAAATGTTTAATTTATGATAATTGTAGGTTTAATTGTGATTTGAAGATAAATATGGTCTTTTATGTAAAATTAAAGAATTTTAATAAAAAAAATTAATATTTTTGGAATTAATAATAATTATGTCACACCCCGACCACGTAAAACAACAAAACGTGGCGGAAACGTCGGGGAGTATTGTAACAGAATCATTGTTTCACAACCATGGGATAAATAGTTTCGTTTTATTGAATTATTGAACTAAATGTTTTGATACAAATTAGATAAATACAACTATTATCCTCCAAGTTTTAAAGTCGCTAAGTCGCAAGCCTTGGGCAATTTCTTCGGAAATGACCCATCTCGCCACAGTTGAAGCAAGAACCTAGTGGAAAACAACCTTGAGCAGGATTGTTGCCAGCTTGATTTGGTGCAGCTGTAGCTGGGCAAACTCTTGTTGTATGGCCTATGAGTCCACAAACTTGGCATGTGCGGCACTTCACACCAGCATGATTGTAACGCCCTGCTTTTTCATACTTTCCATAATTAGAAAGCTCGCCTTGTAATGCTATTTTTGGAAATCTTGTATTATTGTAGTCGTCTTTTCGTTGTAAAATCCGAGACTTGGATCATAAATAAATTCGTATTTCTTTAAATTCACCATCTACATATTTATACATGTTCATACGTTCGAATTCATTGTACATCGAATCCTTATTTGTAATTCATACTTATACTTATTCACGATGCATGTCCATGCTTGTCCTTATATTGTTGATACCTAAAAACCCCTAATAATATGCTTATTTATACAACGGTTAAGCATCTAATATGTGACATATACTTGTCACTTACAAACATGTTACATACTTGTACATTACACTTTTTACCTAGTTAAATCATGTTTTATTTCATATTTCACCTTGTTACAAGTTAGGGGAAACATTGTTGCATATTATTACACAACTTAATTAACAAAATTACTCATTATAATGTTTTAAAAAATAAAAAAATAAAAAAATATGGCAGCCCCAATTCAGCAAAATTCAGCCCCATATAGTTGGGTTTTGTGGGCTAGTTTCAAGGTGTAACCCCTTCTAAACACTTCCAAAGCCCAACCCATTGAAACCCTAATCCTTCCCCCTATAAATAACACTTATAACCAGCCTCCCTACCACTTTTGCAACACTAAAAACTCTCAAAACATCCTCCAAACCGTAGCTGAAAGCAAAGGTTCGAGCAGATTGACACCCCTTCACGAAAATGAGCATAACTCACTCAATTCTTATCCGATTCACTTGATTCTTTTTCCTACTTGCTTGGATAATCATGGGGTTCGATTCCTAGACTTCTCCTTGGAGAAATCAGACCTGGAAATGCCCCGAAATAGTCCATAAACTTTCTGTTTGATTTTTATGTTCTTCAAAACTTGTTTAAACCTGTGCAACTTGTGTCTAACACATCTCATGCCTATGTCCTAATGCTTACAACTTATCCCATGGTTGGTTAAGCTTAAAAACAAGGTTGAGACATTTGAAATCAGAGGATTAAACCTCATAAACTTGGTGTTTTGTCTAGGGTTTCAACCCACAAATCATGTCAAACATAGTCTTTGATACATGAGTGATTATGGAACAGCTTGGGTTGTCCAAACATACAATCCTCACATGATTTGATGATTTCTATTAGTTAGTTTACTTTACATACATGTAAAGACCTTAGTTCATGACCCTCCTTGGTTGTTTTTACATCAAGTGTAGTGGTGAACATCAAAGGGGTACCTAAATGGAAGCCTTGTCTTCCTACCCCATCCATGACACCCATGACTCAACTTGAGGTACCTAAATGAATATGTAATCTTCTACCTCTTACTTGAATACTTGAACATTTGGACTTAATAATATGTGTATAATATACGACCTACATACTATCTATGTACACTCGAATCTTTGATGTTGAAATCATATTCATTTGTCAAAGTAGTAGGTTATCATCTAAGGACCTAAACCTTGTTATGATTCTTATGGGTGTTCAACTCATAAAATCATTATAACCCATGAGGTTACCAAGTGTCATACAAGTGTTATGTGTGAAGATGAATATTTTGATATAATATTTTCATGTCACTTTCATTCCAAATCTCGACTCTAAACATGCTTGAACTTAAACCCTTACGCATTCAACCTTCCAACCTCGGCAACTTTGTCACATTGGATAATCGGAAAACATATGCAAACTTTGTGAGTATACTCGTATTCCCCTTTTACTTTTATCACTTTTGGGGTGTAACATGTTTTATCTATCAACAAACTTACACATGAACATTTTGCTTAAACACATGAACATTCCTATAACATGCTTGTATACGTGATGGCTTGATACTTTAAACTTGGGTGATTCTTATGTGTTGAACTTATCATTAACTTCGTACGAGCCAAACCGTGACATATGTAGCGCTATAGGATTAACGACCCGCCCTTTATCATCGGTTATGTCATGAGCATATTGCGTTTTCTTGGTTTGATATGTTAGACACATGCCATGTTTAAATGTTTATCTTGAATCACATGCTTGCTATGAGGAATTGTTCAAACTTATATTTTGCTATGTACGTATCAAACTTGTATACTCGCCTTTGCTTTTGCATTGAACTTTATTTTAAACAAGTTACAGGTTGAGGACGATGATGCTATGAAATGAAGTAGCGTTGATGCCTAGATACACATATAGACGTTTAGGTTTAATCGTTGTATCAATGTTGATTATGTTGTATTGTATTTCCTTTGAACTTGATGTTATTTGATTTCTTTGTAATGTTGACAAAAGAATTATGAAATGAAATCGGTTTATTAAATATTGTCACAAATAGCGTTATGATGACTCTAGCAATCTTCACACTTCGTCTCATCCCGATGTTTCCGCCATTGGTTGGGGTGTGACAATGATGATGTAGGCTACATTGGTTGCAAAAAGGTGCAGTTCCGTTGTAGGGCTTCCTAGCAGGGGGTTGAGCTGGTTGGTTGGGAATGGCTTGATCATTGTGAGAAACCACGGCGAAGTTCTGAGAAGCCTTTCGCTTCTTTGACTTCTTGGAGGATTCAATTTGTTCAACCCTTGGTTTCGATTCCTCAACCGGTTTCTTGTCACTTTTTCGAAAAAGTTTACCTTTCCTGATCTGAGATTCAGTCAAGGTAGCGGATAGCTCAATGACCTGTCTAACTGTAGTGGGATTACTACCAGTCACAATGTCCTGTACTGAGTCAGGGAGGCCATCAATGTACTTTTCGATTGCCTTATCCAAAGGCGTGACCATGTTTGGGCATAACAGACTTAACTCCTCATAACGGTCCGTGTAGGCTCGATGCTCACCGCTTTCTTGCTTAAGATCGTCAAATTCCCTTTCCAAGACCCTGATCTCATGACGAGGACAGAATTCCTTCATCATCAGAGCTCGAAGCTCTTCCCACGTTTGAGCCAGTGCCACATCGGCACCCCTATCTCTCACCACACCATTCCACCACGTCAAAGCTCGTTTCTCAAAGACATTAGATGCGAAATCTACTTTTCGCTCGTTTGGACATTGAACATGTCTGAAGGTGCTCTCTAAACTCTCGAACCATTGCAGAAGTGCAGTTGCTCCTTGTGACCCAGAAAACTTTGATGGCTTAGCTGAGTTGAATGTCTTAAAGGTGCACTGAACATTGTTATTGTTATTGTTTGCCTGATTTATCTGGGTGATAAGGTTCGGGAGTACAGCAGCGAATTGCTGAGTGATTAAGGCTGCCAAGGCGGCATCCTGAGCTTGATCTCGCCGAGGAGGCATATTCTAAAAAAACAAAGAAACATGAGGGAAAGACGAGTGAGATGTCATTGGATATTCAAAACTGGATGTTAAGAATATCGACAAGGCATAATGATTGTGATCATTTGTTCGTTACTTAAAACAAACAAACGACACTGAGACAAATCAAAGTAAATAGGTCAATATAATGTATCACCGAAGACATGCTCGCCTATAAGTGAACACTCACCCCAAGAGTTCCCAGGTAAGAGTGACTGGTCCAATACTGCGGATTTGTACGAACACTCTAGCCTTAGACAGAAAACTCAGGGTACAGGCATTCACTCTTCCAGTTCGCACGTGTTCACATTATTTAGACCCAAACTTTGACGAGATTTTGAAAACTCAAAAGGCACCAAGCCAAGGATGAATCAAACCGGAAGGGTTCAAAATCATATAACAGAGGGTTCAAAACCTTATAACAGAAGGTTCAAAACCTAGAAATCAATCATCCAAGAACAGATGATTAATTTTCGAAGCGGATTCGTTATTGTGTTCTCGTTGTGGTTATCACCTAAGGATAGGTGACGGTATTGTTTTATGACTAAACGCAAGTAAACTCGCGTTAGGGTCCTAGGAAGGTTATAGTCTAGGTCAAAGCATTACTAATAACCTAATTCTCTATAACCATTGGCTCTGATACCAACTTTTCTGTCACACCCCGACCACGTAAAACAACAAAACGTGGCGGAAACGTCGGGGAGTATTGTAACAGAATCATTGTTTCACAACCATGGGATAAATAGTTTCGTTTATTGAATTATTGAACTAAATGTTTTGATACAAATTAGATAAATACAACTATTATCCTCCAAGTTTTAAAGTCGCTAAGGCCTTGTCCATTCCTATGTGAGAATACACCAATATCATCATCAAGCATCATCAATTACTGTACCTGAAACACATGTGAAAATAGGTACGTCAGCATAAAAATGCCGGCGAGTACATAGGTTTTGTATGAGTTTCAGAATTCATGGCTCATTTTACGTATTGCAATACTTATTTAAAAACCTTGTTTTGAAAAGTATAGTATTGCGACATAAATAACCAACTCAAATCAAATTGGTTACAGTTTATAAAATCTCGTAGCCATGATTCCTAACCCCAAAACATTTGTTTAATTAAACCCAGATTTGTAAATCGTTTTAGGAATAAAAACTCGGATAGTATAATATATTGTTGGAAAAACCTTGTATTACAACTTTGTTTTGTTTACCAATGCCCAAGTGATCTAGATAACGCAACGATGTATAAGGTATTAAAAGCACTTATATATAGGAAGTGCCAGCGGCGTATCCACCATGCTTTTAACACATTACACCCGCCTCGTTATCTAATCACTTCCCTAACCCAACGGTTCAAACAGATTTCAAACAGTTCATGTCAATCAATGGTTACAAACGGTTCATATAGTGAAGTAGTCACAAACGGTTCATATAGTCCAACGGTTACAAACGGTTCACATAGTCCAACGGTTCACCTAGTCAACGGTTACAAACGGTTCACATAATCAACAGTTACTAATGGTTCACATAGTCAAATGGTTACAAACGGTTCACATAATCAAATGGTTACAATGGTTCAAAATGTTAAACAATGTGTCCATATGCTGGATGAGCATATGCGACAAAATGTAGTACATGGAAATCAATGTGCTAGCATGTTAAGTGAACATACATAGCAAAACATAATGAAATCGTGTACTAATAGTGTACTATTGAACATAGTAAGTATATGATATAAAAACATGAGAAACATGAAAGTATCAAGTAGGCACATGTGTTCCACCCCAAAACAGTTTGAAAACAGTAAAAGAGGGGACTATGTACTCACCTGAGGGTGCTTAGAAGTCTTGAACAACAACCAAGCAAAGCTAGAGTGATCAGGGAATCAAACGGCACCCTATATAGGTAACTATGTAAATAACCGGACCTAAATCGGGAGATAGGATAGAATGAGGTTCTATAAATCAAACGAGTAATTAAACTCGTACGGTATGATTTAATAGACCTTACATTCTGATTGGAAAGTCTACCTAAGTGCTTTTGACCCGTTTCGACATATTATGGTAACATAAGCTACTATAAGGTGTCGTTAGCGTAAAACTATGTTCGGATGGTTAACTATGTGCTATGCCAAGTCTTGCATGCCCAATTATCCCTAAACATGTTACTAAATCAGATTATATGTCAAAAATAAGTTCACATAGGCAAAATACGGATTTTAGCTTCAAAAGGGCATTTTGGTCATTTCCTATGGGCATACAAGCTAACTAGCAAATGACTAACCAATCCTATGTGATCATAAGGTATAACCTCAGTGGTTATTCCCTATGCAACTATGATCACTAACTAAGCTTGGTCGGATCCTAAAGATCGACCAAACGGGTCGGGTTCGAAAGTCTAAGCGGTTGTTTAGACCGCTTACCTTACGACCCTAAACAAGCACTAAACTAATAGTGTCGAGTTAAACATGTCAAAACATGTTTAACCTACTGATTTGGTATCAAAACAAAGTGTTTTGATACCCTAAAGTAGTTCCGTTGCAAAATGCGTGCTAAAACGCATTTTGACCGAAACTTTGACTCGACACTACACCTAGTTAACGTGGTAATCAGCGGTTATAATCACGAAGGATTATAACTATCGTGATTACAATCACGTGTCAAAGTTCAATTGAACTTTGTCTTGACCAATTGATGGTCAAAACCGAAAGTCAAACTGTTGGCCAAACGTTTGACTTTCTACACTACATAAGGAAAAAGTAAATAAAAGAATGAAAGAAGGCTCACTTAAGGTCCTTGCTATCTTTTCTACAAAGAAGACAAAGTCCCAAATGCTTGAGAATGCTCCCAAAGCAGATGTAGAGAGAAGAATGAGAAGAATGAGCAAGGAATGAATGAAATGGATGGGCTATTTATACTTGTGGTGATGCACTAGGATCATTACAAGTGGTTTGTTTAGCCATTAAGCAATAAGTCTCATCCATACAAGTGTTAGGAGCAGGTGCAAAGCCTTGGAGAGGTGGTAACTTGCTCACCACACCAAGAAATTGCATAAACAGCCCCTGAAGTTGCAACAGAATGCTAAAAACTGATTTTCTGGAACTGGCACACTGATGCGGCCCGCCTGGGATATGGGAGGGGGCTCACGCGGGCCGCCTGACCCTCCCAGATCAGCCATAGTTTCAAAAATTACAGTTCAGGTCCCTGCATGAGTTTTTAAGCCCATTTCAGCCCCTTTTGACCCCCGTTAAGCCATTTTCAAGGCTCTATAAGGTCAATAAGGTTTAGAGGACTCAAAATATGCTTGGAACACTCTCGGATGTCGGCTCGTTTGGTCGTACGGTCGCGTTGTTCGCTAAATTACGACGAAACTCAAACGGACGCAAAAATGAACCAAATTAAGCGACGAATGGTATTTTTGCATGCCGATCACTTAAATAAAAATATTTTAGTGTGTACAAAAATTTTGGATGTTCAGATGTGTCCAGAACGTAAGATATGCGCAAAAATGCAAACTTAATACGTTTTTGACACTTTTAGTCCCTGTAAGATCATATAAGTATGTTTTTGCACACCGAACCTATCAACGCTTCATGTTTAGGTTATATATGGTATGTTTAACTTATGATCAAGTCCCGGACTGTACATTGTCTTACGAAACGGCAGACTTTTGCAAGTTGACGCAAATAGTCCCTGTGAGCGAATAAACTTGATTTCGGCATACCAAACCATCCAAAACTTATTTCTAAGTCATGTAAAGGTTATTTAAGGTATGTTAAGACTATTTCACTATTCCGGAGGGTTTGTTGCGTTAAACTGGTTATATTTACGCACCAGTACGCGTATAACTTTCTAGAAAGCGATTTAAAGCTCGGAATTGAAAAAGGATTGACATGTGCAAAAGATACACGTATTTTCACAAATCCCAAGTATGAAACACAAAATTTCATTGGTTTGGCATTTGTTTGACAGTCACAGTGACACAGGTGTCATAGTCTCCCCTACTTTAGGAAATTTCGTCCCGAAATTTATTCGTAGGAGTCTGTCTGTGACTTTGTGTCAAATAACCACCAGAGATATGCAAGGCATAATCCTGTCATTTCCTTAACAGACATTCTTCAGAAATGAAAATGAACGGACGGAGTCATTTTCAACAGATGCTTCATCAGAAAGGGAAATGAAGGAAAATCAAACGGATATTCATTTCCTCAACAGAAAATCTTCAGAAACGGAAATGAACAGACGGAGTCATTTCCAACGGTTGCTTCCTCAGAAACGGAAATGAAAAAGGATAATCAAACGGATATTCATTTCCTCAACGGATAATCTTCAGAAACGAAAATGAACAGATGGAGTCATTTCCAACGGTTGCTTCCTCAGAAACGGAAATGAAAAAGGATAATCAAACGGATATTCATTTCCTCAACGGATAATCTTCAGAAACGAAAATGAACAGATGGAGTCATTTCCAACGGTTGCTTCCTCAGAAACGGAAATGAAAAGGATAAACAAACGGATATTCATTTCCTCAACGGATATTCTTCAGAAGCGAAAATGAATGGATGATCCATTTTCCTCAACGGGTTCTTCGTCAGAATGGAAATGAAGGATTAAACAAACGGATATTCATTTCCATCAACGGATATTCTTCAGAAGCGAAAATGAATGGATGATCCATTTTCCTCAACGGATTCTTCATCAGAATGGAAATGAAGGATTAAACAAACGGATATTCATTTCCTTCAACGGATATTCTTTCAGAAGTGAAAAATGAATAGCTAGTTCATTTTTCTTCAACGGGTGCTTCATCAGAATTGGAAATGAACAGGGTTCCCTCAAGGCACATGAGAAAACTCGATGTGGTTTCTGTGCACTAAATTCCATAATTATGTAGGCCTCCATAATTACGTAATTCCTTGCACAGTCCGCACAGTTTGTTTTGTGATGTGAAAGGGATTGAATTTGAACAAGCTTAAGAAAACATTGATTGGATCAACACATAAACGCATAAATGTTTTTCTTGGATTGTTATTATCTTGTTATTGATTGCTATAAACTTGACGTCGATTTGGGCATTCGAGGTATACCAGGAACCCAGTCGATGGACTTCAACGTCCTCAGACATCTATCTGAAAAGATAGGATGATCTTCTAAAAATTCGATTTTTGATTACAAAAGAAATCACCACATTCGAATTAATGTATACAACAATTGAGGACTTGCGGAAATACCCTTAGGTATCCTATCAAGGATTGGGTATTCGTCCGGAGTTGTAACTTGCGCCTTGTACTTCGTTTCCTAGAAGGAAACAGGTACTTAGGATTTTCGTGGAAGACGCAAGAGATCATGAAATGGAAGAAATTTGGGGGTAGGTCTGTTCTTCGAGGAATGCGACTCCTTGATTGTCGGTGTTGTAGGGGATATGTTGTTTATACATGCAACCATAACAATATATTGCGATGTAAAATAAAAAGCTTTATTTATAAACAACAACAACTGTTTCTTAGACCTTGACAACACAAGAAAATAATACAAAAAGCTTGATTATTCCCAAACAGTGTTGTCTTTCCGTCGTTCAGATGCTTATCCCTGCGCTGGATTTGCATTAGCAACCCTTGGGCAATTTCTTCGGAAATGACCCATCTCGCCACAGTTGAAGCAAGAACCTAGTGGAAAACAACCTTGAGCAGGATTGTTGCCAGCTTGATTTGGTGCAGCTGTAGCTGGGCAAACTCTTGCTGTATGGCCTATGAGTCCACAAACTTGGCATGTGCGGCACTTCACACCAGCATGATGATGTAGGCTACATTGGTTGCACAAAGGTGCAGTTCCGTTGTAGGGCTTCCTAGCAGGGGGTTGAGCTGGTTGGTTGGGAATGGCTTGATCATTGTGAGCAACCACGGCGAAGTTCTGAGAAGCCTTTCGCTTCTTTGACTTCTTGGAGGATTCAGTTTGTTCATCCCTTGGTTTCGATTCCTCAACCGGTTTCTTGTCACTTTTTTCGAAAAAGTTTACCTTTCCTGATCTGAGATTCAGTCAAGGTAGCGGATAGCTCAATGACCTGTCTAACTGTAGTGGGATTACTACCAGTCACAATGTCCTGTACTGAGTCAGGGAGGCCATTAATGTACTTTTCGATTGCCTTATCCAAAGGCGTGACCATGTTTGGGCATAACAGACTTAACGCCTCATAACGGTCCGTGTAGGCTCGATGCTCACCGCTTTCTTGCTTAAGATCGTCAAATTCCCTTTCCAAGACCCTGATCTCATGATGAGGACAGAATTCCTTCATCATCAGAGCTCGAAGCTCTTCCCACGTTTGAGCCAGTGCCACATCGGCAACCCTATCTCTCACCACACCGTTCCACCACGTCAAAGCTCGTTTCTCAAAGACATTAGATGCGAAATCTACTTTTCGCTCGTTTGGACATTGAACATGTCTGAAGGTGCTCTCTAAACTCTCGAACCACTGCAGAAGTGCAGTTGCTCCTTGTGACCCAGAAAACTTTGATGGCTTAGCTGAGTTGAATGTCTTAAAGGTGCACTGAACATTGTTATTTTTATTGTTTGCCTGATTTATCTGGGTGATAAGGTTCGGGAGTACAGCGCGATTTGCTGAGTGATTAAGGCTGCCAAGGCGGCATCCTGAGCTTGATCACGCCGAGGAGGCATATTCTAAAAAAAAACAAAGAAACATGAGGGAAAGACGAGTGAGATATCATTGGATATTCAAAACTGGATGTTAAGAATATCGACAAGGCATAATGATTGTGATCATTTGTTTGTTACTTAAAATAAACAAACGACACTGAGACAAATCAAAGTAAATAGGTCAATATAATGTATCACCGAAGACATGCTCGCCTATAAGTGAACACTCACCCCAAAAGTTCCCAGGTAAGAGTGACTGGTCCGATACTGCGGATTTGTACGAACACTCTAGCCTTAGACAGAAAACTCAGGGTACAGGCATTCACTCTTCCAGTTCGCACGTGTTCACATTATTTAGACCCAAACTTTGACGAGATTTTGAAAACTCAAAAGGCACCAAGCCAAGGATGAATCAAACCGGAAGGGTTCAAAATCATATAACAGAGGGTTCAAAACCTTATAACAGAAGGTTCAAAACCTAGTAATCAATCATCCAAGAACAGATGATTAATTTTCGAAGCGGATTCGTTATTGTGTTCTCGTTGTGGTTATCACCTAAGGATAGGTGACGGTATTGTTTTATGACTAAACGCAAGTAAACTCGCGTTAGGGTCCTAGGAAGGTTATAGTCTAGGTCAAAGCATTACTAATAACCTAATTCCCTATAACCATTGGCTCTGATACCAACTTTTCTGTCACACCCCGACCACGTAAAACAACAAAACGTGGCGGAAACGTCGGGGAGTATTGTAACAGAATCATTGTTTCACAACCATGGGATAAATAGTTTCGTTTTATTGAATTATTGAACTAAATGTTTTGATACAAATTAGATAAATACAACTATTATCCTCCAAGTTTTAAAGTCGCTAAGGCCTTGTCCATTCCTATATGAGAATACACCAATATCATCATCAAGCATCATCAATTATTGTACCTGAAACACATGTGAAAATAGGTACGTCAGCATAAAAATGCCGGCGAGTACATAGGTTTTGTATGAGTTTCAGAATTCATGGCTCGTTTTACGTATTGCAATACTTATTTAAAAACCTTGTTTTGAAAAGTATAGTATTGCGACATAAATAACCAACTCAAATCAAATTGGTTACAGTTTATAAAATCTCGTAGCCATGATTCCTAACCCAAAAACATTTGTTTAATTAAATCCAGATTTGTAAATCGTTTTAGGAATAAAAACTCGGATAGTATAATATGTTGTTGGAAAAACCTTGTATTACAACTTTGTTTTGTTTACCAATGCCCAAGTGATCTAGATAACGCAACGATGTATAAGGTATTAAAGGCACTTATATATAGGAAGTACCAGCGGCGTATCCACCATGCTTTTAACACATTACACCCGCCTCGTTATCTAATCACTTCCCTAACCCAACGGTTCAAACAGATTTCAAACAGTTCATGTCAATCAATGGTTACAAACGGAAACGGTTCATATAGTGAAGTAGTCACAAACGGTTCATATAGTCCAACGGTTACAAACGGTTCACATAGTCCAACGGTTCACCTAGTCAACGGTTACAAACGGTTCACATAATCAACAGTTACTAATGGTTCACATAGTCAAATGGTTACAAACGGTTCACATAATCAAATGGTTACAACGGTTCAAAATGTAAAACAATGTGTCCATTTGCTGGATGAGCATATGCGACAAAATGTAGTACATGGAAATCAATGTGCTAGCATGTTAAGTGAACATACATAGCAAAACATAATGAAATCGTGTACTAATAGTGTACTATTGAACATAGTAAGTATATGATATAAAAACATGAGAAACATGAAAGTATCAAGTAGGCACATGTGTTCCACCCCAAAACAGTTTGAAAACGGTAAAAGAGGGGACTATGTACTCACCTGAGGGTGCTTAGAAGTCTTGAACAACAACCAAGCAAAGCTAGAGTGATCAGGGAATCAAACGGCACCCTATATAGGTAACTATGTAAATAACCGGACCTAAATCGGGAGATAGGATAGAATGAGGTTCTATAAATCAAACGAGTAATTAAACTCGTACGGTATGATTTAATAGACCTTACATTTTGATTGGAAAGTCTACCTAAGTGCTTTTGACCCGTTTCGACACATTATGGTAACATAAGCTACTATAAGGTGTCGTTAGCGTAAAACTATGTTCGGATGGTTAACTATGTGCTATGCCAAGTCTTGCATGCCCAATTATCCCTAAACATGTTACTAAATCAGATTATATGTCAAAAATAAGTTCACATAGGCAAAATACGGATTTTAGCTTCAAAAGGGCATTTTGGTCATTTCCTATGGGCATACAAGCTAACTAGCAAATGACTAACCAATCCTATGTGATCATAAGGTATAACCTCAGTGGTTATTCCCTATGCAACTATGATCACTAACTAAGCTTGGTCGGATCCTAAAGATCGACCAAACGGGTCGGGTTCGAAAGTCTAAGCGGTTGTTTAGACCGCTTACCTTACGACCCTAAACAAGCACTAAACTAATAGTGTCGAGTTAAACATGTCAAAACATGTTTAACCTACTGATTTGGTATCAAAACAAAGTGTTTTGATACCCTAAAGTAGTTCCGTTGCAAAATGCGTGCTAAAACGCATTTTGACCGAAACTTTGACTCGACACTACACCTAGTTAACGTGGTAATCAGCGGTTATAATCACGAAGGATTATAACTATCGTGATTACAATCACGTGTCAAAGTTCAATTGAACTTTGTCTTGACCAATTGATGGTCAAAACCGAAAGTCAAACTGTTGGCCAAACGTTTGACTTTCTACACTACATAAGGAAAAAGTAAATAAAAGAATGAAAGAAGGCTCACTTAAGGTCCTTGCTATCTTTTCTACAAAGAAGACAAAGTCCCAAATGCTTGAGAATGCTCCCAAAGCAGATGTAGAGAGAAGAATGAGAAGAATGAGCAAGGAATGAATGAAATGGATGGGCTATTTATACTTGTGGTGATGCACTAGGATCATTACAAGTGGTTTGTTTAGCCATTAAGCAATAAGTCTCATCCATACAAGTGTTAGGAGCAGGTGCAAAGCCTTGGAGAGGTGGTAACTTGCTCACCACACCAAGAAATTGCATAAACAGCCCCTGAAGTTGCAACAGAATGCTAAAAACTGATTTTCTGGAACTGGCACACTGATGCGGCCCGCCTGGGATATGGGAGGGGGCTCACGCGGGCCGCCTGACCCTCCCAGATCAGCCATTGTTTCAAAAATTACAGTTCAGGTCCCTGCATGAGTTTTTAAGCCCATTTCAGCCCCTTTTGACCCCCGTTAAGCCATTTTCAAGGCTCTATAAGGTCAATAAGGTTTAGCGGAGTCAAAATATGCTTGGAACACTCTCGGATGTCGGCTCGTTTGGTCGTACGATCGCGTTGTTCGCTAAATTACGACGAAACTCAAACGGACGCGAAAACGAACCAAATTAAGCGACGAATGGTATTTTTGCATGCCGATCACTAAAATAAAAATATTTTAGTGTGTACAAAAATTTTGGATGTCCAGATGTGTCCAGGACGTAAGATATGCGCAAAAATGCAAACTTACGCCGTTTTTGACACTTTTAGTCCCTGTAAGATCATATAAGCATGTTTTTGCACACCGAACCTATCAACGCTTATTTCTTAGTCATGTTTAGGTTATATATGGTATGTTTAACTTATGATCAAGTCCCGGACTGTACATTGTCTTACGAAACGGCAGACTTTTGCAAGTTGACGCAAATAGTCCCTGTGAGCGAATAAACTTGATTTCGGCATACCAAACCATCCAAAACTTATTTCTAAGTCATGTAAAGGTTATTTAAGGTATGTTAAGACTATTTCACTATTCCGGAGGGTTTGTTGCGTTAAACTGGTTATATTTACGCACCAGTACGCGTATAACTTTCCAGAAAGCGATTTAAAGCTCGGAATTGAAAAAGGATTGACATGTGCAAAAGATACACGTATTTTCACAAATCCTAAGTATGAAACACAAAATTTCATTGGTTTGCCATTTGTTTGACGGTCACAGTGACACAGGTGTTACAAATTAATATTATTATTTTTATATTTATTAATTATTTAAATATAAAGTTTAATTAATTAGGTCTTTGAGGTTGCTAATTGTGTTACATACGTAACATTTGTTATCGGTCTTGTAACTAAAGCTTCAATTTAAGGAAACTTTTGTCATTTTTTGAGTTTAATTAGCTCATAATGGTATATAATGATAAATTTGAAGTATGGTTATACAAAACTTCTATATGTGGACAATTATATGTGGACAATTACCGGTTGTTCATAGATAAAATATTTGAAGCATGGTTGGATGAAACTTCTATATGGTATGTTTTTAATTGTTTTATGCATTAGTTCAAATTTTAATATTTATAAAACACAATAAAATAGTATCACACTACACTTTACATTGGGCAAGTGCACCTAGCGTTGGCGTAATATAATGATGGTAAGATACCGAGGTCGTCCAAGGATACAACAAGTTTTAGTACCGAGACTTTGTTAGCGTCTAGTCAAACCCAAAAGTTAAAGTTTAAAAATGACTCAAAATAGAAATGAAGAGGTAAATAAAAAGGTGGCAATCAATGATAAGAAAAATGGGTGTTTAGGATTAACAGTGGTTGACTTCACCAAATCCAAGGCATATAATGCTTTGGATCATCTGCAAATTTGACACATTCACCACTATCTGCAAAGAACCAACAGTGGTTACCTGTGCATCTTTCCCCAATCCCCATAATTGAAAGAAAAATTGTTTGAAAACCCCAAATTATTTCTATCTCTTATTTAATTTATGTCATAAAAATCAGAAAAACCAAAATCTTTTTTAAAAATCAAGAAAATATTGACAAAATCACCAAAATTTAGAATCTCTGTTCAAAAGAGTCAAACATTGTGTCAATCATTCAAAAGAATGTTTAAAGTGTGATAACCACTGTTCAAGGCAAAAGAACCACTGTTTTTTTAAACCATTGTTTCCATCCAAAACCCTGTTTAACCCAATAAAGGTTTCAAACAGAGGTTTCTTAAAACTCTGTTGACCAAAAGTTAAACAGATGTTTCAAAACACTGATCAGGTTATTCAAAGGTCTGTCGAGCACAACAGAGGTTTCAAACATATATTTTGTGAAACAGATCTTTGATATCTTCATCAGAGGGTTTCTTCAGTAGGACAAAAACAACTGACCACATGGACTAAAAAGGTAATTGTTTGACCACGTTGGCGTCCATGTTCCATTAACCCTATAAAAACCCATGAGAAACAAAGTTTACTTATATCCTCCACTATTGAAATAATTCAAAAGCATTTCAAAAGAGAAAATTCCGATTTTGCTTCCATCAAACTCTGCTTTCAATCAAAAGATCATCTAGACAAAATATTTTCAAAAGATTTGAACAATTAGTTCGTCATGGATCTTGAAATCAAAACACTGCACAATTATCTGTCGTATCTTGTACAACACAACAAGAATACAGACTTTCACCCCATCATTGACATCATTAATTCGTCAAAATATCTATACATCCTCTCTGCCGACACACCTATCTATTTATCCACACTCAGAGAATTTTGGGCAAATGCAAAGCTGTCTTTTCAAAACAAAAATCCCTTTCTCATTACCTCCACTGTCAACAAAGAACATGTCGAAATCACTACAGAATCCATCTCCATATCCTCTAATTGAAGCACAAAAGCAACAAACCCAAACATCTGTTGTTACTTCCTCACAACAGATGCAAATATCTCCACCCATCCAAACTCCTCAGTCTTTCTCACAAAAGGAAAATGTTGTAAGCACAGGGCACACAACTCAAGGAGAGATATATCACTTGATTATCTCTTCTCAAGCCCCTCTCCCAGGGCTGCTTCTCTTTGCACACCTCCACCCACTTCAACAGTCCATTCACCCTTACAAAAATTGTTTGATGCAATTCATACATCTGACTTGCATATACCTAGTCCCTCTCAACAACAAATCAAAGAGAGTCCACTTCAACAAGTGACTAAGGCAAGTTCAGGGATCATTGCAATCCCACAAGCAGAGGAGGTAACACCTACTGTATCTAAAGAGATATAAGTTGGTATTTTAAGTGGGACAACTGCTACAACTGTTGAGACAACAGTCTCACAGTTGGACATTGGTTACATCATTAAGACCCCCTTGAAGGCAACAATTGTTGAGACAATATCTCTACACTAGTTGGAAGTCCCCAGTACCAAGAACAAGGGGCACTTGGTATAAAACCAAGTTTAACCACTTCTAGTGGGAATTCATATGATCCTGTTAATTCAGGTGATGGATTAAACTATCAAGAATTGACGGAGAGGGTCACAAACTTAGAAACATTTGTTGGAGAGATCAAGGATATGATGAAAATCCTAATTCAAAACTCTAGACATCGTCCTTCAAAAGCATACATTGCAAAAGAAATGTGGGCTCATGTTCAACCATACATACATCTTCAAAAGCAAGATGCAGAGGAAAGATATACAATGTAGATAGAGCTTGTAC
Organism: Helianthus annuus; assembly: GCF_002127325.2. Lineage (NCBI taxonomy): Eukaryota > Viridiplantae > Streptophyta > Magnoliopsida > Asterales > Asteraceae > Helianthus > Helianthus annuus. Next base: position 111,156,386 of record NC_035448.2, read on the forward strand.
GCCAAATAGTGGACGCCAGATCAAGATACACAGGCAGAAGTTAAAGCCATTAAAGACTTTATCTTTGAAAACATTAGTGAAGCTGTCACTCTCCCTAAATACCATGATGCCAAAAAGGGGGAGATAAAAGACTGCATGAGGAAGCTTCCACCCTCAGTAAAAAAGGCTAGTAAAAAGCCTAACATTGTTGCACTCAAAAGGCTCAAAAGAAGAAATTAATAAAGAAATTGAGAAGCAAAAGAAAAAGGGATACATGGGAAGAAAATATGCAGATCAGAGTGTAGGAGATCATAAAAAGAAAAGAAATCCAAGACAACCAAGGTTCTTCAACAGAGGCTCCAATGGAGGTTAGTCAAAGTTGTCACACCCCAACCGATGGCGGAAACATCGGAGTGAGACGAAAACTAGATTGCAAGAGACTTCATAACACTATTTGTGTCAAGTATTTAACAATTACTTTTTACATTGCTTGAACTAGAATACAACAAAGTTGAATAACGACAAGCATAAAAGAACTAAAATTTCATTTCATTTCATTTCATTAATAACGGTTTAATACAAGGTTTGGAAACAAAATACAACATGCTTGAAAATAAAATACGATACAACAAGTATTAAAGTTTAAATGCGTTTCTAGGCAATCCTACTAGATTCTTTGCATCATCAGAATCCTGCAACATGTATTAAAAGCATAGATCAATACAAAAAAAGTATTGGCGAGCATACAAGTTTGAATATAAGTATAAGTATAAAAGTTTATCTCAATCCAACGTGGCAATTTACATTCAAGTTGAATCTAGCATACATAAACAACCTAAGCGTAACAACTAGCATGGATATACAAGTTGAAACTAACATGCATAAACAACCTAAGCGTAACAATTAGCGTGGATATGCAAGTTGGAACTAACATGCATAAACAACCTAAGCCTAACAAATAACGTGTTCGATGGATTGAGTGGTCGAATATGCTTGATTGTATAAAGTGGATTTCGTTAGTTGATACATGTTGCACCCAAAAATGCTTTAAAGCGTAAAAAGGGGTCGAGTATGCTCACATTTTTGCAAGCTCCCTTGGTAATTCCATGAAGAGTTGAAGGTTGAATGATAGAACACCGGGGTCACCTCACATGGGCAAACGAAGGTTACAAAAGTGTTGTTAAAATAAACATACATTTATATTTATTTTTTATAAAAATTAATTGAATTTGATAGGTTTCGTTTAATAATTCAACATGTTTCGTTTTACTGATTTTTACGAAAAACGGACAGAGTTTCCTCTGTTTTTAGAACGATCCCAACAACCAAAGTGTCGATTTATTTTCAAAACTCAACAATTCAACGACAACAATATATATATATATATATAGGGTTAGGTTAACGTACAAATGCCCTTATCGTACATACGTACGCTACAATCTCAGCCGTCCGATCATCTTCCCGCATTAAATTCGCATGTTGTTTTTTTGTAACAATTTCGCATGTTGGTTTTTTAACATGCGATTTCATCAAAATTACCACATGCGAAATTGTTACAAAAAAAAACATGCTATTTCATCAAAATTATCACATGCGAAATTGGTACAAAAAACAACATGCGAATTCATAAAAAATTATCACATGCGAAATTGTCATAAAAAACAACATGCTATTTCATCAAAATTATCACATGCGAAATTGTTATAAAAAAACACATGCGATTTTAAAATGGGGGAAGATGATCTGACGGCTGAGATTGAAGCGTACGTAATGTACGATAAGCAATATTGTACAGTACTCTTTACCTATATATATAGAAATGGGATCAGGAGAAAACGCTCAAAAGTGTGAGAACGATGAGAACGCTTCCTGGCCCAACACGTGTCACGCCGCTTAGAAAAGGGCGGAGGGGCTTTTTTGTCCTTTCATCTTCTGCTTTTCCAGTTCCGCTTTTCCCAATATTGTTTTAATTTTAGGTTTTTAAGATTTTTGGCGTTAACCAAATTCAATATTTAATTGCGTTTAATGATTTCATTGTATTAACATTTTGGCGTTTATGGCGTTTATTCAAATCGTATGCCATTATCTATTTGAATGGCGTTTTCCAAGGCGTTTTAAACAAGATAGCCCATCGTTTTATTATTTTTTATAAACATTTTGGCGTTTGTCTTATCTTGGCGTTTTACTATTGTTAGATTATATTTCAACCACAGGAAAAAAAATACAAGCGAAGAAAATAAATTAAAAATCCTAATCGGATCTCTCTTCCCAATCTTCACTGTCGTTAGTCTCTCTCTTCTTTAATAGTACTAGAACTGTCACCAAATATATGGCGTTTTATATAAAACTTAACAAACCCATTGGTTTGATTTTTTTGCCTGCTCGTCTATTGAACTGGCTTTTTTTGTGTGAATGTTTGGGGACATAGATCTATGACGTGTGAGTGGGTTTTTCGCTTTTTCTTTATCTTGATCTTCATCTTTATAATCAACCCACTCTTCATTGTCATTGATCTCTTCTCGTCATCCAAACTTTCTTTAAGAACAAAAAATACAAAATGCCATATGACTGGCATAAGTATCTTTTTCTTGAATTTTTGTCCATCTCATGCAGCAAAATCTTTCTGAGTTATTCCCTTCTGATAACAATTCATTCAGTGAAACTTCACGAAGAACAATTATGAATATCCAAGAAAGCATATTAGCCATCTTTGATTTTTTTATTTTTTGGCGTTTTTCAGTGAGTGGTAATTAGTAGTATCGGCGTTTGTTTTTTTTTTTGTTTGATCAAATGGAAGTTGTTGAGACGTATTATTTTATAGGATGTCTTTTTGGCGCCTAAGTTAGGCGGTGCATTATTATAATAAAGTATTCGTCTTTTCAGCTACTGTTTGTAATTATTGTTTTTGATAAGCTTTATCTCTGAAGTCTGTAACACGTTCCATCTTTCAAGTTTGGCGTTTTAGATTCTAATATAATAAATTTTCCCTATCTTCAGTATTACTGATTTGTATTTACTGTTTTTAGTTACATTTTCAAGTTTATTTTTTATTTATTTACTTTTTTTGGGTTTTTTATAATACTTTTTCAAAGTAATTTTATTAGAGTTTGCGAGTTTTTTTTTTTTTTTTTTTTTTTTTTTTGGGGGGGGGGGCGTTTAACGGGATGATATCGTTTAAAACAAGCATCTTGGCTGTTTTGGCGTTTTTATTATATGTGGCGTTTTTATTATATAACAATCAACTGAAAACGAAAATAAAATAAAAGAATACATAAACAATTGATCTTCCAAATCTTATCTGTCCCCAGTCTCTTTTTTTTTTTTTGAATCATGTTAACTGGCTGGTTCGACTTTCGTATGATTCATTTTGTTTTTTTATTTTTCAAGTAGATTTATGTGTGGCTGTTTGGAAGCACACAGTCTGACATCAGCATCTTTTTCTTGAAGATTTGTCCATCTCATGCAGCAAAATGTTATTGAGTTTAGACCCTTCAGCCAATAATCTTGAATTTCACAATGAACGATGTTTGATTTTTTAACTTTTTTTGGCGTTTTACCGATAAAAAGAACGCCACGAAATAAGAGCACCTTAAACCTCAAAATTTGATCATGCTAAAATCAATAATGTTTTGCTGAATGAGATGGACAACATTGTTAATCCTCGGTTAAGAAAGATAACTGACAATGTTGTCTACCCCATACAGCTAAACTTTATTGACAACAAAGCTCAATAATGTTTTTGTATGTTTTGGCGTTATAAATTGGATGAAAGTTGAGGATTAGTCAATAAGATTTTACTCAATGAAATGGAAACATCCCCACTTATGGATTTTGTCCATTTCATTGAGCGAAATCTTACAGACAACCAAACTGAATTTCAAAAGAACGTTTTGGGTTAGAAGGTATTTGATGTTTGGGTTTTTGGCGTTTCTAAGGCGAATGGGATATATGAAATATGGCGTTTGGGTTTTTGTGTGTGTTTTTAATTGAAGGTCTGAGATGTTGTATATATAGGATTTTTTGGCGGTTTATTAGGCGGGATTTTACTCTAATTAAGTTTGGCGTTTTATATATAATGGCGTTTTTACTGGGAATGGTCTGTGATTTTTGTTTTTTGGTGTTTTATTTCATGAGATGGCGTTTTGTGTGGAGAAGTCAAAAGACCCTTTTACCCTTAATGAAGCGCGACCACGTAATAAAATTGATGTTATTTACGAAAACGCCACCGCGCCAATCTAGTCCATGGATTGTTTTGATCGGACGATCGATAAGCGTTCTCACACTTTCTACCGTTTTCTCTAAATCCCGACCCTATATATATATATATATATATATATATATATATATATATATATATATATGTATTTTTATAAACAAATTATATATAGTACGGTTACGTGATAACAAAATACAAAACAATATAATTGAAATATTTGCGTCGTTAAAATACCAAGTCTCGTGTTTAACCCAATGACCCGAACCCGACACCAGACTGCATCGAGACCTTAGTTGACCAACTTTAGCCAATTTTGACCCGACAGTTGATCGAGTTGACTATTTGACCAGTTTTGACCTGAACCAAAATGCACTCAAATTAAACCCGGCACAAATGTTGATTAGCTTTGACTGGTCAACCCGAACCAAGACCAAACCGAGACTCGAACTAGACTGAAACAAAATATACCCAAACCAAAACTGAAACAACCGTATCTAAACCAATACACAAGAACAACCACCACTGCCGTAACCTAAACTGGGTTGGTATGACCATCCATGAATGAACCGAAACTGAACTGAAAAAATCAAAACTCATACCTGAACCGAACTAAGACGAAACCAAAACTTGAAATCCGACTGAACCACCGCCGCCGTGAGCGGCGCTGATGCTGCCGGAACACCACCACTGTCCCGTAACCTCATCATCGTCTCCACGTCTTCACCATCGTCATCTCCGGCTCCAAACAAACCCAAAACAAGACCCGAATTGGAATCAGGTTGAACTGAACTCGAACAAACCCATCGTTTCCGTCCATCGTTACGACCGCCGTCACCGCCCGTTTCTCTCTCTCTCATCTCGCTCTCTCTCTCTCTTCGATACCGCTACCGCCTTGTGCCATTGTACGCCACCACCAGACGATGGTGGTCGTCCGTTAATTGAGGGATGAGGTGAGGTTGTGGGATGAGGGGTAAGGAGGTAGAAGGAGAGGTTGTGGTGGTGTGGTGTTTGCCGGAGAAACGTCATCGGAGTTCCGGTCAGAAACCGGCTCCGATGACTGGAGTCTTAGAGAGCAGGGGGAGTGATGAGGGGGGGGGGGGGGGCTAGGGTTTTTGTTGTGAGATATGATGGAATAAGAAGATTATATAGTTAGGTTAAGTGTGAGTTGGGCCTAAAGCCCGTCAGTGTGTTCAGTCTCTTACGTGGCCCAAATACGTTTCTACGGTCCGTCTTCGTACCTGAACTTCATAAAATGGCGTAATATTTTATTTAAAGTTGAAAATATGTAAAATGTATGTTGGAAGTCGATTTTGACGCGTACGTTCTCAATTGCGTTAAAAACGCTTCGGTTGTCATTTCTAGTCAGTTTTTCTATCCGATTTCGACTGTGATTCCAAAAATAGAAAAACGAACATGTATTTTCTAAAAACATGGAAATATGGAAATACGAGGTGTTACAAAAGCACTTTTGCAGCTATCCAAACCACTGCTCCCACCTCCACTACTCAAAACACCATCACTTCCACTTCCAAAACATTTGTTGCCACTTCAAAAGTGATAACAGAGGTTACAACTACTCAAACACCATCTTTACCATTACCATCTAAGTCCCCCAAAGGACTTCTCAAAAGAAAACCAACCACACCACTTCCACAACCTTCACCAAAAATACAAAAGTCACAAACCAGAACCAGGAGAGTTAAGTTCACTGTCTAAGATTTATTGAATCTTTCGCTCGAAAGGGATGCTGATGACTCGTTATCTGAAAGATTTGAACATAATTTTTAAGGCTCAAATCAAGTTAATGTTAAAAGTTGATCCAATAATTATCTGTTTTAGCATCATCTATTCTAGGGGAAATTGTTGGACTTACAAAAGAATAGATGATATCCAAAAGCCAAAGCATGATCCACTGATCAAGAAATAAGAAAAAGATTGAACTAGTCTCTCCCTAAAGATAGTGAATCTTGAACACCTATTCAGAACATCTATTCAAGAGCAAGGTTAACATCTGATGAAGACCTGGAACCGTTGTTTAAGAGTACTAGCATCTGTTGAAAGCTAGCATCTGTTGAAGACCAAAGCCCTAATCAGGCCAAAGGTCTGATGAAGAAGACCAACATCTTTTAGGCCAAATAGATGTTTGCACAACTGTAATAGAGGATAGCTTAGACAGTGTTTTCTCAATGTAACAGTACTTATTTCATCAGTTGTTTAGTATAACATAGATCAGATGATAAGGTTTGCTAAGATGTTTACAAACATCTGAGAATCTTTTCTGTTAGGAATGTTATTGTGATAATGAATACCTGTTGCAAACAAAGAAACTCAATTTTTAACAATTGGTATCAGAGTTTGGTCACATTTAAACTTGATTTCACAATCAGTTTAACACAAAAGATTAGCTCTTTAAAAATCCAATTTACGTTCGTAGCTCAGAGTTTTTAGTGAATAACTGATAAAGTGTCTCTCACAAACTCTTTTTTTCTTTAAAAGAACTTGAGAAAATGGCACATAATGATCCCCACAACACATGCTTCAACAATAAACTAAATATGCTTGTCAGATCTGAATATAATATATTGCAACGTAGGATGGAACATATGTTATCTCAACAAAATACATGGTGTTGGAGATCTGTGGTTTTCGGCCCACTTGTCCCAATGGTACCAAATACCGAAAACCCACATGTATTTGAGCCAAAGAAGCCTGAAAAGTGAAAACTACTCAGAGCAAGATTATCAAAAATTTGATATGGATGCAAAAGCCTTTAGCATTGTGGATACGGCACTGCCGAATGATATCTATGTCGGCCTATTTACAATGTAATAGTGCTAAAAAGTTGTGGAATGCATTGAAAGAGTAGTTTGGTGGTACAGAGCAGGTCCTTGAGAACACTCGAGAAAGAACGTTTATCAAATTAAATATCATGTCAGGACGTGGCAAGATTTGAGATTAAATTATTACTTGCATAATTTATACAAGTCAAGGGTTTGTTTGTAACTAAACAAACCATAGGGTTATTAATTAAATTTTAATTAATAATATTATATAATTCTTTATTTGATAAATAAATTAAATAATAATATATTAATAGTTATTAGATAATTATTATTAATTATAAAATGCTTCAACTACTATTAGGTCGGTAGCGGGTACTAAAATGCTTCAACTACTATTTTTTCTCATAGTATGGGGCCCGAGAGACGAGTTTTGTCTAGGAGAGACGAGTTTTGTCTAGGCACGACATGTTTAATGTCTAAGAGAGCAAATGCATAGAATTTTGTATGATTGGATGATGTTGAATGAGTTTCCCTTAATGTAAACATAGATCTTATACTAGATTGGGTTTACCGCGATGTGTGTTACTATCCTTAGTACATATAACCCAAGTATGTTTTCAGAGCATGCTCAATTGGTTCCCATTTTTTAGGAGATATAATCGCTTTATTCAACCTCTTTTTTATGAGAACCCAATGTCCATATCATTTTCTTAATTCTCGTATCTTGCCATTAAATTCAAGAAGGTTTCATCCCCATTCCGACTAATTGTGACATGGACGTCGCTCTCTAGGGACGAGCTCGGTCCGGTACCGGAAATGCTCGGTACGGTAGCCGTATCGGTATTTGAAGGCACAATTCGGTAAAATTTCGCAACCGGAACGAAAATACCTGTATTGAAAATGCCTAAAACTGGTTATCGAAAATAATTCGGTACATGTACCTGGTACGAAATGCTCATCCCTATCGTCGTCCACGTCACAAGTATCCATTTTTGTTTCCATGGAGCATTTAATGTACTATTGGTATCATTAAGTTTCATTCCTTACCTACTATTAATTTGTTTCCTAGTTATGAGTTGTTCTTTAATGGATTTCTATCTTGCATGTGTGCCTCTTTAGGTGGGGGCCTCAATTATTGGGCTAGTACCCTGAATAGTGGATGTCCTCATCGGTTCCTATCACTACCAGAACCGGGTAAGGCCTAATCGGGTACAATCAAATCTGGATAGGAACTGGAGCCAGATTCTACATGTATAGATGGGTACCCGATTTACCTGTTTAGGGTTGGGTTGGTTCTGGTTCCTACCTAAGAACCGGGCACACAAGTTGAATACATTTTCGTAAGATTTTAGTTTTGCGTTTTATGGTTTGTTAATGTGTTTCCGAGTTGGGTAATCAGTCAATATATCCCACAACTATTTATGCTCATGGGGGGGGGGGGGGGGTTCTAGAACAGATTCTAACGGTAAAATAATTGAAAAAAAAAACAACTCTATAACCATTACCAACATGTAGAATCATTTTCAGTAACCCTAACCAAATATTATTGGGTCGGGTTCGGAACCAGTTCAGTAGGAACCGACTTTTGAAAACATATAAAGAACCGGGTAGGAACTATCGGGTATCATATGTTCTGAACCGGGTATACATTCCACTGCCGGGTTAGGTCCGGAACGGGTTTTTTTGTGCATCTCTACCCGTTATCGAAACCGGTTTTTTTGGTGGGCCTTCTACTTGGACCTTACTAAACCCTGATATTATTAGGCCCAAAACATTGGGCCGGTTGTAATTTCCCCTTAATTGAGCGCTACATATACTCAATTCCATCAAATTGAAAGCCATTAGCAAGCTACGAGCACAAGAGTGTAGCCGATCTTTCTCGATTTTTCTCTTCCTCATCCCAAATTCTCCATTGCACTTGCATCACTCCACAGATTAACCATCGTACGCAGTTGCAGGTGTTTTTTTGCCTTTCATACGTTTGTTTTTTGCTCTGTGACTTTTGTCATTCCTTGTAACATTTGAGACCGTTAATTAGGGTTTGTTTGCGATTTGTTTTTTATTTTTAATTTTATTACGTGCATTTAGATAGATAAATGTAGCCGGATGAGTTGAATCGTGTCAGGGTAGATTGTTTTTGTTGTTTTGACGCTTTTAGTTTGAAATTAAGATCTAGACGAAGAAAATCATAAGCTTGGGATGAAGAAATTGTTGTGTTAAGGCTTTACTGATTGAAGATTTTCAGTTGATTTAAATATTTAGGGTTATATTCAGTTATTCATTGTTCAGATGTTATGATATTTTAATTTAATTTAATAAATGTTGTATATTTAAGATTTGTCTTTTTGAAGTTATATTCTAGGGTTTTTTGGTTACTTTTTTGTGTTTAAGTTATTGGTTACTGTGGAGATTAAAACAGAAGAAATATGATTTTTATAACCAGTTTTTTTTTTGGTTGAACCAGTAGAATTATGTTATCAGTGATCGGTCCAAATTAGGGCAATAAAAGGTAAAATGGTTTTCAATAAGTAAGATAACTGGATTATGTACCGTTTACTTCGGTTTAAACTATATAAAACTTGCTTTGGGTGTGTTTATTTTGTTACTTCGGTTAACGATTTTAACTTTACTATCCTACTAGTTTCAGATTTAGATGGAAACCGGAGGCAATTCTTTAGCATCTGGGCCAGATGGATCAAAGAGAAAAGTGTATTACTTTTACGACCCAGAAGTCGGAAACTACTATTACGGGCAAGGTCACCCAATGAAGCCACACAGAATTCGCATGACACACGCACTATTAGCTCACTACGGCTTACTACAAAACATGCATGTCGTAAAGCCTGTTCCCGCTAGGGACAAAGATCTATGCCGCTTCCATGCTGATGATTATGTTTCCTTTTTAAGGGGTATCACTCCGGAAACACAGCAAGATCAATTGAGACAGTTAAAACGGTTCAACGTTGGTGAAGATTGCCCTGTATTCGACGGTCTGTACTCCTTTTGTCAGACGTATGCTGGTGGTTCTGTTGGTGGGGCTGTTAAGCTGAACCATGAGTATTGCGATATCGCGATAAATTGGGCTGGTGGGCTGCATCATGCTAAGAAATGCGAGGCATCTGGTTTCTGTTACGTAAACGATATTGTGTTGTCGATTCTTGAACTTCTGAAAGTGCACCAGGTTGGTCAACTGTTGTTTTTAGTTTATATTTAGGGGTGTGAGTTTGTGACACGACCTGAAAACACTACACAAACCCAACACGAAATTCGCAGGTTTGGGTCAGTTTCTGGTTGAACCCGCCAACCCGTTTAGCTAAAAGGGCCGGGTTCGGGTCAACCTGGTCGGGTTGGCGGGTTGACCCATTTTACTCATTTATATTATGTTATATATGTTTTTACAATTTGATATTTTTTTATGTCATAAATTAGATTGGGTGTGTATTTTAGGCCATAATTATAAGTTATAACTTAAAAAGATAAATTGACACAAGATTTTATAATAATTTAAATGTATTTGTATTATTTAAATTTGTATTTTTTTGTAGTAAATTTTAATTAATACATTAATTTGCGGAAACAAATAAAAAAATAAAAAAATTGGGTTAAGTGGGTCGTGTTCGGGTCAACCCGTGAATATTCGGGTCGTGTTCATATGTATGACCCAGTTTTTGTGTTCGGGTCGGTTTAACCTGCCAACCTGCGAACACGATCCATTTAGCACCGCTAGATATAATATGATCTGTTGCTGACTTGGAAGTATGTTTATTTGGTGCAGCGTGTGCTATACGTGGATATCGACATTCATCACGGTGATGGTGTGGAGGAAGCGTTTTACACAACTGACAGGGTCATGACGGTTTCTTTCCACAAATTCGGAGATTACTTTCCGGGTACAGGGGATATAAGAGATATCGGATACTCAAAAGGAAAATATTATTCACTAAATGTCCCTCTTGATGATGGCATTGATGATGAAAGTTACCAGTCGTTATTTAAGCCGATAATCGGCAAAGTTATGGAAGTTTTTAGGCCCGGTGCGGTTGTGTTACAATGCGGTGCAGATTCTTTATCGGGAGATAGATTAGGCTGCTTTAATCTATCGATTAAAGGTCATGCTGAATGTGTGAAGTATATGAGATCTTTTAATGTGCCGTTACTGTTGCTTGGCGGTGGAGGCTATACTATTCGAAATGTTGCTCGCTGCTGGTGCTATGAGGTGATTATTAATTTAACTTGATTTAAATAAATAATTTTAATTACGAGTGCTACTCGAAACTAATAGTATAATGGATACTTTGTTCATTTGTGCAGACTGGAGTTGCGCTTGGGGTTGAGTTAGAAGATAAAATGCCTCAACATGAGTATTATGAGTATTTTGGTCCTGATTATACTCTTCATGTTGCTCCGAGTAATATGGAAAATAAGAACTCGCGCCAGTTGCTGGATGAAATAAGATCAAAGCTACTTGATAATCTTTCTAAACTTCAACATGCTCCAAGTGTGCAATTCCAAGAACGCCCACCTGATACAGAATTCCCTGAGGTTTGTTACCGCAATTTTGTCTTTTATGTTGTGTGTGTGTATATATAAAATCTGCACTTAAACATAGATATCATCTCATGGCAAAATTTACATTTTTATAGATATAAAAACACAGCTCATATTAGTTATTATGATTTATGGTATTAGAAATGATTTACTGTTTGTTTCTTATAATAATTTAATGTCCGAAGTCTGAGAGCAGAATTATGGGACTGTTTCAATAAAACAATTATCTGAATATGTGGGATTATGTATTTTGCTGGTGACTTGAATTTATATGTAACAAAATATATAATAAAACATTTAATTCAAAGACTAGTTTTTTAGCTTCTAAGTTCAACTTAATCAAACAAAACTCACTGTGGCCTGTGCATTAGTAATCCTATAGAATAGTTATATGTATGGTTTACATTAACTTTCAAATTCAGAAAAGAAAAAAGTAACGATTAAATGAAAATGACGGACTCACATTTGTCTGATTTACTGGGGATCTTGGTTTTAAAAAAGCGCGCCTAGGCGTAGGTTGCAGCGCCTTATGTGACACGAGGCGAATGTTTTTTTATAAATCGCGCGCTTTAGCCTTTTTTTGTTAGGCGAAAGCTTTGAAGCGCAGGCTATAAGGGCTTGAGGCGCATTTTAGGGCCTGATTTACAAAAAAAAATGTTATGAGATTAAGAAAAGAGAAGAAATTGGTGCTTACCTGCGATGAAAGAAGAGAAATAGAGAAGAATTGAAGCTTGCCAGCTGATTTTAGGTGCAAATTAGGGTTGACGGCTGGTTAATTACATTAGATAGAGAGACGAGAGGAGCAGATAGTTGTGGCGGCTGATTATTATTAGGTTAAATAGACGTACTCTCTTTTTCTTTGTCACCTTTTTTTTAACCAACTTACAATTTTCATCCTCAAAGTTATAGATTTATCAACTTTAACCCTAGACTATTACATGTTAGTGCATCAAGATGTTGTACATATACGTTATCTATATATTTAATTATAGATATAGCTTATTGATAGATAAATTTTAAGTAACGTTTTTTGGTAAACCTATAAGAATTAATACATTAATTATTCAGATAAATCGCACTTTGCATACGAAAAGCGGTTACTCGGTGCGCTTCTCGCTTTAAAACCAAGCTGGTGACGGGGCTATTAATATACCAATCTATAAGAATCCAGAAACCCTAAGTTTATTTAGTAGCTAATTAAATCTTTATTCACAAGTATGAAACTAAACAACCTTTTCGAACTTAGTTATTGTTTCTGGAGAGTATTGAAGGTCAAAGACAATTGAATCAAGTGCAAATATTAAATTACTATTTTGGTTCTTTAGTATCTGCGTTATTTTTTGTTTACATTGCGTGTTCATCGTCCAACCGGTTTTAGATTTAGATATTTCTTTTAACTTATTTTTTATTTTTTCATGTACACAATTTTTATCACTTGTGGTCCTTGAACAATGATAATGGGAGGAAACAGGCACACCATGCTGTTCTTGATGCCTGCTAAATTATTATTAATTTTTCTCTCATGAGAAGCTAACAGAAGCGATTTTATCATTATTCAGGCAGATGAAGATCAAGAAGATGATGATCGAAGATCCGATGATTCTGATGATGAAAATGAGGGGTAGCTCCTCTGCAAATTCAAAAAATAAATTAGAAATTGTTTTTTTTTTCCTCTCCTGTTTTCTGAATTTTTATATTATACCTTCAATTACTTTTTTGTTTTTCTTTTGCAGCAAGTCTTTTGTTGGACGTGTGAAAAGGGAACTTCATGATATCGAGCCTAAGGACATGGTATGTTTCACTTTTGTGATCTTTGAGTTCATTTTATAAACTATTTATCAGATTCAACGTGAATAAGCCATGCAATTGCATTCCTTTTCTCAATAAATGAATTTACTTTCATATTATATGATATATATAAGCCTCCTTATTTATGATCAAGGTTAAAAAAGTATAATATGAGATTTAGCTAGCATGAATTAATATTTGATGCGACACTTGTATCATTTGATTATAATATCGTTCGTTTTAAATGATAAAAAAGGGTTTTTTGGTTTGTGTTTTGGAACTTGTTATTGCGACTTAAAATCACAAGAATCACATTTTATTGTTTGGATGAACAATTTTTCTATTATTTAGTTAATTTGGGCTCAAATAATCTAGACAAGCTATAACCATTCTTTTAAACCTAATTTGAGAGACCTTTAACTCTCATTTCACAAATCATCTCTTGTTTTTTACACAATGTTTTTTTTATTTTTGGTCATATATTATCTGCTACTCCCATGGTTTTAAAAAACGTTTGAGGCGTGCGCCTCTAGGCACGCCTTGAGGCGAAAAGGCCAAAAAACGAGTCTGAGGCGCGCCTCATGGTATTTTTAATGTATATGCGCCTCAGAGGGGCTGAGGCGCTAAGAAAGCTGCGCCTCAAGGAATTTTGATAGTTGTTTTTGATGTTTTTGACTTTTTGTGTCAATTTCAAGCATTTCATGTCTTTTTTAAGTATGTTTTTTATGATTTTGATGAATCTGATGATGAAATTAGTTAGTATTATTATTTTTATAATATATATATATATATATATATATAATTTTTATATTTATTTATTAATATCGCCTCGGCCTTACGCCTCGAAACTCGTTTCCGTTCTTTTAAACCTTGGCTACTCCTTTGAATAAATCAAAACTTAGTAATGATTCAAACGTATTATTATGTGATTATTACAACTTCAAGCTGCAAATCCACATCCAAAATAAACATTTTGAACTCCGTTTTGTTTCTGCGAGCAAAATAAATCCAATTGCCCAACATCTAGTTAGCCACTTTCAAAACGCACATTCAAACACCCCTTGAATAACCAACCGTGTATCATTTAATGCTAATGTCTCCCCGTTGTGTGTGTCCAGGATGATATAAAGGAAGGTGATCATGCTGGGGCTAGAGAGATGGATGCATCATTTGCTGAAATATCCTTAAAGGTGAAAACCTTATTTCACAAAATAGTAATAGCAATTAATAAATATTTATATGATCTTTTCAAGTGCTTAAAATATTTGCGCGTGTATTGTCAGGGTTCAAATTCAGGTGCAGTGCCAGCAGCAGATGTGAAAGTAGAACAGGGGAACTCTAACAAGCCAGATCAGCCTGCTGATATGAATCTATAATCTATCGTATCATATCATACTCATCGTGTTTATGATATCTTATAGACATTTTTACTTCAGTTTCCTTAAAACTTGTGTATGTATGAGCTTTGTGAGTTACAGCTTTTGGATGGATACAAGTGACTAAACTAGAATGGTTAATGTATGGGAATGAAATGTGTTTATCACCATTTTATTATCATATTTGCTGTGTGTTTGATCGTTTTGTCGGAATGGGATGTTGTAGAAGGATGTTTGGTTTGTAGAAGTATGTTTCTAATTGGAATGAAATTTTTAGCGAACAATGATGCGATGGTAAGCTGATCAAGCCCCTTTCGGCTTTCGCTTTAGACCTTGAGCACTTTTAAGCTAAACTAGCTGTGTACAAGATTAGTGTTGTTCAGATCAACTCATTTATACCAACAACTCACCATTCCTTGCATGTTGAGATACGCCCCTTTGTAATAGCAAATCCAGGTTTTTTATTTACATTTCTTAACTTAGCTCATAAGGTAAACATGCTAATATTATTTGAAGTTTAAGAGAAAATGAGCACAATAATCACAAAATGAATACCTTACTTTTTGAATGACTATTGATAGGTAATAGAAATGTCCATTTTTTCAACATAATTAATCAATAAATGCGTTTATTGTAGGGACGATGAGCGCTTCAGACGATTGTTTAGCATGTCTTATCTTTTCAGACGATTGTTTAAGACCACATGGTATGATCAGAGGATCTAATACCTTTTCTTGTACAAACACTCGAACATCCCATGGTGTTAGCAAGTTTGGTAACAAAAAAATCATATGAGATTCGGTGTGACCCCCTTTTTTTATACATTGCCTAACCCTTGGGGGTCTAAAGGGGTGTTATATTACTTATCTCCACATCACATTTTATGTGATGTAAACTATTTAAAACTAAAATACATCTAATGTATCAGATAATCACCAAGATTTATTATAAGAGTGTTCTTTATTCAACTTAAAATTAAAACCTGACTTGAAAAAACTAAATCTGATAGAACCAAATTTGATTTTCTAGTATTCCATTCAGGCTAGCATCCAAACTGATTGTTGAATTCCTTTTACGAAATGGATTTTTAATTCCAGCTCAGTTTCGAAATTTCAATTCGACTATCACGATTCAAATAACTCGAAAAACCCAAAACCGGTATGATAAACACCCATATTTTCTTGTATATACTCTTATTTTGTGAGTTGGTGATAAAAAAAGGTTTCTACTCTACCCGAAGATACTCATTACTAGACGAAATGGCAATAAACAACAGAGAAACAATCATACAAACACCAAAAATCATGTGGTTAAATTGATTAAGTTGATTGATCTAACTCCACCAAACTAATGATCTACATACCATATAACTCTAGGCTCTAGCTACATAAATTTTTAACCACCGGTCATGCCCATCATCTATCAAGTCTAACTTTCGGTATGAGTATAATCAAAAACCCAATTAATTCATCAGGGTACTAGAGGCACAAGCCTTAGTACCCAAATGACACAAACTGATGAGAGATAACCACCTTATTTTTCTCCAAATCCAACCTAAAGTACCCAAATCAAATAGGGCCACAACCCAAAGTTCATTACACTACCCAAGAGCATTGAACATCAAAATGACCAATGCTCAATAAACTACCCTATTCAGTAGGTACTCTCAACTTGAAGGATGTCCCGGTACTCTCAAAGAATTCTCATATAAGGAAGTAACATATACGCTAAGCCGGTACACTCAACCTGAAGGATGCCCCGGTACTCTCATAGAATTCTCATATAAGGAAACATATATTTCTATAAGCTTTAACACCCATTAAATTAATTAAATATTTATACAAGTAATAATAATAAAAATATCTTGATATTAAATCGGTAGAAACAACCCTTTTTAAGTCTTACGTAGTTATATTCGTTACAAGTGGAGTGTGGGGCGGGTGAGCTTCTCATTTTCCATCAACCAAAAAACAGAGGAGAAGAACACTCCACGTCAACAAACAAACAAACAAACTACAACACACGCGAATATCACCAATCAACCACACAGCCAATCGGAACTCAAATTGTGATCCCGCTAACGCCACCCATCCACCCATATATTTTCAAACGCTTCAAAGAATCTTCTTCATCTTCTTATATTCCAGATTCCATCACATAATTTCCAAATTATTATTATTATTTTCCAATTTCTCACTTCTTCCGATCTAGGGTTTACATTTCTAGTCAATTCGGTCATGCCGGTGATGCGTGTCATCGGTTCCGGTGCCGGAGGTGTGACTGTAACTGCCGATAGAGTCGTCGGAACCGACCGATGGAGGATAGAGTCCATGCGGCGCACGTTAGCTCCTTCACAAACCCTAATTCGCTTCCGTAAGTTTGATTTCAGTTTATCCTCACTTGTAACCTCCCCGTTGAGACTCACTGTTTATAACAGTTTGGATAAGAATACTCAAACCAAACCAAAACCGAAACCGAAACAGAAACCGAAACTGAAACCGAAAACCACATTTAGTATCAGTACTGGTAATAGAGGTAGCAGGAAGAGCACTGGAGGAAACAGTGCTCGGCAAACAGATGAATATACGGACTGTAAGCCGATTGATGTACGGAGTTTATCGCAAAATGGCGATCCGTTAGGGCGAAGAGATTTGGGGAAATGTGTGGTGAAGTGGATAAGTCAAGGGATGAAAGCAATGGCTACTGATTTTGGGGCTGCTGAGCTGCAAGGTGAGTTTGCAGAGGTCAGGCAGAGGATGGGTCCAGGGCTGACTTTTGTGATACAGGCTCAGCCTTATTTGAGTGCGGTGCCGATGCCGTGTGGGCTTGAGTCGGTGTGCTTGAAGGCTTGCACTCATTATCCAACTTTGTTTGATCATTTTCAGAGGGAGCTTAGGGATGTGTTGCAGGGGCTTCAGGGGAAGGGTTTGGTTGAGGATTGGCAGAAGACGGAGTCGTGGAAGTTGTTTAAGGAACTTGCAAAATCAGGTGATTTAGTCTTTTCATGTTGTTGGTAAACTTTAAAGAATGATATGAAAGTTTTTTGCTGGTGTTTGGATGTGTGGTTTAAGAGATATCACGTAATCACTTGAATATTTAGAGTTGGATAAATTGGCTATATTTTATGACTAATGACCCATAAAGGGGTGTTTGGCGGTGTGTTTTGAAAGTAGCTATTCTGTATTTAAGTTACTTTCTTGTGTTTGGGTACTGCAATACTGTCCTGAATCTTGATTATCTCATTATTTAGGGGTCGAAATCGAATAGCCTGTTTAGGAGTAGCTTCAAGAGTAAGTTTACATATTTATCCTTGTATAATCACAACATACCACACACTCAAACATGATTATCTGATCATCACAACTTTATACTGTAAAGCACATCCAAACACTATATCCTGTTATCTTATTCTAGTTATTCCACAAAGCAAAATTAGTTTCAGAACGCTCTGCCAAACACTCCCTAAATAACGGATATTTATAAACTGAAGTATCCAAACTCTAGTGACTGTATGTTCTAATGATTGATTTTTATCATGCACATCCAACCACTCTTAGTTTTTCTTTTAGTAATATTTTGTGATTATTTGACACCCTATGTACTGAAATTACAACATGATTAATCTTCAGCTCAGCATAGGGCCATTGCAAGAAAACTCACAACCCCCAAAACTGTTCATGGCGTTTTGGGCATGGAGCTAGAGAAAGTGAAAGCGATTCAGTCCAGAATCGATGATTTTTCAGAACGAATGGCCAACCTACTTCGTGTCGAAAGGGATTCCGAATTGGAATTCACCCAACAGGAATTAGATGCCGCTCCTACTGCCGCCAGTTCCGATCCAAACAAACCAATTGAATACCTTGTTAGTCACGGTCAAGCAGAACAAGAGTTATGCGACACAATCTGCAACTTGTTTGCAGTCAGTACTTATACAGGATTAGGTGGCATGCATCTGGTGTTGTTTAAGGTTGAGGGAAATCATAGGTTGCCACCGACAACATTGTCTCCCGGTGACATGGTTTGCGTGAGAACATGTGACAGCAGGGGTGCAGCTGGTGCCATTTCGGGTATGCAAGGTTTTGTTAATAACTTAGGGGAAGATGGATGTAGTATCACTGTGGCTCTTGAATCCCGACATGGTGATCCCACCTTTTCAAAGTTGTTCGGTAAAAGCGTTCGTATAGATCGGATCCAAGGATTGGCTGACGCAGTTACATATGAGGTAATTTTTAAAAAGTTATAGTGTGTGTTTATTAGATGTATATTGACACTTTGGATCAACAAGTTCTTTCTTTTTTTGGTTTTTGAGCACATGAAGATTCTATGTACAAAATTTTAGGGTAATTTTTTTTCTTTTTAATTTCTATCTCGTTTATTTTTAATGGAATTTCATATCGCAAGAGTTTTAAATGGGCTGAGTTTTTAATGGATTTTCATACATATAAATCTGTGTATATGTATATTACAAGTTTTGTCCTTTATGTTAACACCCTTTTTCAGGCGGTGTCCTTTAGCGTGAAAGTTGACAAGTTTTGTACCTAACGTTTCAAAATCTTGCACGTTATATCCTTTAGCCCTAAGCCAGTTAGATCTTTTAGTTAAGTATGGTCATGTGGCTTGCACATGAGAGTCGTTTAGTCTTTTGCCCTGTATATATAAAATCTTAAAAGATATATCTTTCCTTCTCCCTAAACAAACACACACCTTCTATCTCTCTGTTCTCTCTCTCTCTCTCTCTCTCTCTCTCTGTAAACAAGATTTCCGGCCATCACCACTGCTGGTCGATCACCGCCACCCCCAGCCCCCACCTGCCATCTCCGTTAACTACCACCACCGACTCGCTTTTACCCTTCAATAGTTCAATCAGCCGCAACCGTTTCAGATCTTAATGTGAAGAAAAGAAGGTTTTTTTTCACCCGCAAGAACAAATCTTAAATCATGAGTAGCTGCATTTCAAATAAAGATGGGTCCTAAACGTGCAACCCAATCACAAATCTTTGGGCCAAACTTATTAATTTTCATTCCCGAAGACCAGGCATGTAATATCATCAAACCAGATGTTCCATTTGTATCATTAGCTCATTATTCAAATTCTATAAAAGCATATGACTAATGTAGCTACGAAATTCTTGATTTTCTAAGCATATTTAGAAGTAGTAGAATTTATTCTCCCAGATTATAGCAGCTATTAATCATCATCCAAACAACAATAAAATAAAACCTCAATCAAAATCTTAAAATCTAAAAAAGTTATTCATGATTTCAATTCATCGAATAATTCTAATAACACATAACAATGAAAAGAGTCGGTCTAACCGATGAACACAAATCATATAACTTGTCTCTATATTCATAATCCTACTCTCTGTCGGCTACCTTAAAGATGATTATTATTAACAGTGGCTAGGGTTTGAAGGTGAAGGGAAAGGGCAGGGGGTGGTGGTGCTGATTGGGGCTGGTGGTAGCGGCTTGTGTAGGTGGTCAGTTGAGGGTGGTGGCAAGTGGTGTTCGGAAGGTGCAGGGAAAAGGCGGGGGTGGGTGACTGGGTGTGGCGTTTTGGGGGTAGGGTGGGGATGGCGTTTGAGGCTGGTGTATGGTGGTTGCGGTGGTGGTTGAGACGGTGGTGGATGGTGGTCTTATGGTGGTAGAAAGAGTGATAAAGGGAGAGAGTTACAGAGAGAGAAGAGTGGTACAATAATATTTTGTTTTATTTTTATTAATTAATATGAAAGAAATTAACATGACCTATTAAATATTTTTTTTTTATTTTTACAAAATAGTCCTCGTAGTATATAAGTTATTTACACAATAACCCCTCAAACGGTGAAAAAGGCACATGACCATACTTAACCAAAAGTTCTAACTGGGTTAGGGCTAAAGGACATAACGTGCAGAATTTTGAAATATTAAGTACAAAACTTGTCAACTTTCGTGCCAAAGGACATTGCCTGAAAAAAGGTGTTAACATAAAAGACAAAACTTGTAATTTACTCTATTTACTCTATATTATATTTATATTTTTTATTTGAAAGAAAAAAATAAAGTTAAAAATAAAAATAAATGGGTAAATTGCCAAAATCGTGCCTGAGTTAACGATACATTTTAACCGAGTTAGTGATTGGGATAGAAATGGCAACAAAAATGAAACATCAGGGGTCAAGTAACAAAAAAATCTTATTTTGGATGTAACAGGCAAAAGGGTCCAAACCTAAGGGACGATTTTGGCATTTTACTCTTAAAATAATACATTTAAATGTGATACTTGAGTTACTTGGATTTTATTGTGAAATATATGCATATCATTTACCTGATTCTGAATTCAGCTTAATATATGTTTTTCAGCGTAATTGTGAAGCCCTGATGATGCTTCAGAAAAAAGGTCTGCACAAGCACAACCCGTCAATTGCCGTTGTAGCAACGCTTTTTGGGGACAAAGATGATATTAAATGGCTGGAAAATAACTCGTTCACCGACTGGGGTGAATCACAACTTTCGGAAACCAAATCGATACAAAACTTTGATTCATCTCAAAAACAGGCAATTTCATTAGGTTTGAACAAAAAACGACCCGTTTTGGTCGTACAAGGTCCACCTGGAACCGGAAAAACTGGTATTTTGAAGGAAATAATAACCCGAGCTGTTGAACAAGGTGAACGCGTGCTAGTGACCGCCCCCACAAACGCTGCTGTGGATAACATGGTTGAAAAACTGTCAAATGTCGGGATTAACATCGTAAGATTCGGGAATCCCGCACGTATTTCTCCGGTTGTTGTTTCGAAATCGTTAGTTGAGATCGTAAACATTAAACTCGCGAGTTTTAGGTCAGAACTCGAGAGAAAAAGGTCAGATCTCAGGAAGGATCTGAGACAATGTTTGAAAGATGATTCACTGGCGGCTGGAATTAGACAACTTTTGAAACAAACGGGAAAGCAATTAAAGAAAAAAGAAAAAGAAACGGTTAAGGAAGTGTTAGGTAGTGCTCAAGTCGTGCTTACGACTAACACGGGTGCAGCAGATCCGATTATCAGGCGTTTAAACGCTTTTGATCTTGTGGTTATTGATGAAGCGGGTCAAGCAATCGAACCGGCTTGCTGGATTCCGATATTGCTGGGAAGAAGGTGTATTCTTGCTGGTGATCAGTGCCAGCTGGCACCCGTGATTCTTTCTAGGAAAGCTTTAGAAGGTGGTCTCGGGATATCTTTATTGGAAAAAGCCATAAGTTTACACGATGGAATTCTCGCTACTAAATTAACAACACAATATCGAATGAATGATGCAATTTCTAGCTGGGCTTCGAAGGAGATGTATGGTGGATTACTGAAATCTTCAGAGAAGGTTTCCTCTCATCTTCTTGTTGATTCCCCCTTTGTACAGGTATTGATGTGCCAAATATGTTTTAAAACGAATAAACGATTATATTTTAATAACAATCTGATAGTTTCAATAAAATGATTTAGTCAAGGTTATTATTGAATATTGTTTGTGCCTTACCGCAGCCCACATGGATAACACAATGCCCATTGCTATTACTTGATACAAGGAAACCATACGGTAGTTTATCACCTGGTTGTGAGGAGCAATTAGATCTAGCTGGCACAGGCTCGTTTTACAACGAAGGGGAAGCGGATATTGTTGTTCAACATGTTCTCTCATTGATATATTCAGGTACATATTTTTGGTTTTATTTTGAATTTTGAATATTTTTTTTGTCTAATTAACTATCTTGAAGCTTTTTCTTTGCAATAAAAATAGAATTTTTAGTTCTGTGAAGATGTTTGGCCAGTTTTGCGACTTTCGTCCAAAGGTTTGTTTCTCCGCATCTAGATCCAAAAGGTTTGAAATCTTGCCATTTTCATCGGGCTTCTTAACTTCATTTATTTTTCTTCGTTAATTCAGGGGTATTTCCGTCCTTTTTGTTAACTTTAAAGGCAATTCGGTCCTTTTTACTTTATGTACAACAGTACAAGCATTTAGCATATTGTACAAGTATTCAAAATACCCTTACTAAATAAAAAACAAAAATAATATACGTAAAAAGACGAAAATACCCCTGACTTAACGGAGAAAAATGGATGGAGTTAACGAGCTGGACGAAAATGGCAAGATTTCAAACCTTTTGGATCCCGATGCGGAAAAACAAACCTTTGAACGAAAGTTGAAAAACTGGCCAAACCTCAGGGACGAAATTGGCATTTTACTCTTTTGTGAATAATGGACAAATGTGTGCGAAGCAGGTGCAGGGTAGTTTTCAGGTGGAGCAGAGTAGTCAAGAATAATAAACTTATATGAAGTTTTATTTTCAATACGGTTTTTGACATTATTATAGTTCTCGGTTTCTTTTCATGAAACTCTGGTAAATATGTGCGGATTTTGAATGTGAAAAGTATACCGGTGGACGTTTATAAGTTAACTTATTTAATGTGGGATGAATATTATATGCAGGCGTGAGCCCAGCAGCAATTGCAGTGCAATCTCCGTATGTTGCTCAAGTGCAGTTACTAAGGGATAGTCTAGATGAAATTCCATTGGCTAGGGGAGTTGAAATCGCAACTATTGATAGCTTTCAAGGCAGGGAAGCTGATGCAGTCATCATATCTATGGTAAAAAAATTAATTGAACCAAAGTTATTTACTTTGTTCTTTAAGATAAAGGTGGTAAGATAAGCACTTTAGGCTGGTATTCTTTAAACGGGTCAAAACAGGTCAGGCTGGGTTAAACACTTTCGTTTTCAAATTTCATAAGTGTTTTGTGTTGAATATTGTTAAAAATGTTCTATTCTTTTAAAAGTTAAGTTGTACTTTTGTAAAATGATTTATGGTATGTCTCCAAAAAAAATTAATTAAGTCAGGTTGTATCATAAGTATGAGTCAAATGGGTAATTTATATTCGAGTCTAAACTCTAAACGGGTCAGATCGAGTTGACAAATTCATATTGTCCTAAATTTTGAATGTTTACATAAATTATTAGCATTCAAGATTTATAATTTTATATTGAAACTTTTCTTCAAATTTATGTGAAAGGTGTATTTCTATGCACATAATTACACATATTCAAAAGATCTTTTAACCCCCTAAAAGTTGCCTCCCATTAGTTAGCAGTGTATTGATGGGGTCCTGGGAATTTTTTTTTTAGTAACGGGTTTTCACTGTTGAAAAGGCTGTTTTTCTGCATTCTTTCTAATAGAAACATTACATAGTTATTCACAATAACCATCTTTTTTCTTTCTAAGGTTCGATCAAACACTTTGGGAGCTGTCGGGTTTCTTGGTGATAGTAGACGAATGAATGTTGCTATAACCAGGGCCCGCAAACACGTGGCAGTTGTATGTGACAGCTCAACAATATGCCACAACACATTTCTAGCAAGGCTGCTGCGCCACATCAGATACTTTGGTCGAGTGAAACATGCGGAACCTGGTGGTTTTGGCGGGTCGGGCTTAGGCATGAACCCTATGTTGCCTTCGATAAGTTAAAAAGTGTCTCCAATACTCCGGTGTACATTCTTTCAGGAGATTGGTTTGTGTTGTATACCATTATTTATATTTCATAGCTGTAAATAAGAAACATAGATTTTGTCAATTTTACGGTATAGACAATCATTGAATTATAAGTACATTATTAAATTGTTATATTTGAATCCTAAGCTTTGCTTGCCTCGGCTATGAGTCTTCACCCTGAAAAACTTATAAGTTATAACCTTTTCTTTTTCTTCGAGTTGTCAATCGCTCCCATAGATGCTCAGTGAGTGCATTTTTAAGTTTATAACTAGCCTTCTTTATCTTTAATAAGTTTGCACACCGACCTCTCGTAGCTCAAGAGTGGCTTGGCTTCCTAGTCATATGAAGGATGTCCGTGGTATATATTTTTTTTTTTTGAATGAACCCGGTTCATATATATGTATATATTTATTTACTACAAAGATTGGTCAAAACACTTTTGACAAAAATGTATGCATACATATATGTTAGAAATATATATATGTACATTTTTAGGCAACGGTAGCATAAGTAGCAATATATAAAATATGAATAGTGGATGGAGAGTTTTGAGAGTTTTGCAAGTTCTTCCAACCTTTCAAATGCAAGACCAAACCCTCATATAAATTGTGGATGGAGGTATATGCATGTTTGCCGAGTGCATGACATGCATAGTGCATGTGATGCAATTGGCCAAGATTCTTGGTACGCGACAAGTGGCGATGCAAGAGTGCATGCGCGATAAGTGGCGTAGCACGGATGCATGCATGACAAGTGGCGAGATGAGTGTTCTTGTCTCACCCGGTCCATGTACACGTCTCTCAGTTTAATATCCACGTATCGTTCGTAATTACCAGTTAAATTAGTTAAGTGGATTTTAGTTCGTTGCTCATGGTGTAACTCTTACGGGTCAAGACCCGGTCGGCAACGTTGACTTATCGAACCAGACGTAAATATCCAACATCATATCCATTAACCATCGATGCAAAACTTTGTTCCTTAGATAAGTGTAAGAATCTAGAGGGATGAAAGAGTTATTTTGTTTTTCATACTGATTTTAAGATTTCTTTCAATCTACCACAAGAATCGATCAATAAATAAAAAAAGACGTAAAAAGTTGTAATGATATCATTTTGACAAACATGTGCAAGTATGGTGATGATGAGCTTTTGGTCTAGTAACATCAAGTGTTTATCCCTATCAAACTGGTGTAGATTCAAGTAGAGGTGTACAAATCGTTTTTTTTTTCAATAACTGGGCTGGTTTTTAACTGAACTGTTTTTTTTCATCAAAATCAAAAACCGTTTTTTTTTTTGTAACCGGTTTCGATTACTAACCCGTTTTTTTTTTTACTCAAAACAATAACCGGTCCAACTGGTTAGGGTCGGTTTTTAGCGGGTTTATGCAAAAAAAAAAAAAAAAAAAAAACGGATTTTTACCGGTTTAAACCGTTTTTTATAACCGGTTTCGGTTTTAAAACCAGTTTCGAAGATTAAGATCCCTAACCGGTCTACAACCGCCGGTTCGGTTCGGTTCTAAAACCGGTTATAAAAAATCCGGTTAAAAAAACAGTTTTGGTTTTTTTTTTCCGATTTCGGTTCTAAAACCGGTTTTTTTTGTACACCTCTAGGTTCAAGTCCCATATTGAAGAGGTATGGTCCCAATTCCATGCACACATGGCAGGGACCACACCCCTTTTTTATCCAAGCATCCAGAAGCTTCTAGAAGCTTCTGGAAGCTTTCGCAGGTGACACCAAAGATGCTCCTCCAGACAAAAAGGACAACACGTGTCACCAATGATCAGACGCCATATGGACCTGCAGCACGATCTTAGGACAGGCCGACAGCTGCTCATACAATTCCCTTACCTTGACAAATAGCGGCGCGCCACGTTATCCACTACGCTGAGTGCAGCAGGGGAGACCAAGAGGATATTCCCCTTGGTCGGACAGCTGGCGCCCGGTAGCAGCTGGCAAGGCCTCTCCTCCCTCCTTCATCCTTCGGCTATAAATGGGACCCTTCCTCATTCAGGTAGAACATTCTGCTCTCCTTACATTTCACCTTTAACACACACTATTATTCCTCAAAGCAGTGCTTATTCTCACGCCGGATGGTGGTCACAAAGAGAACCCCCCTATTCTCCTCCTTGTGGTGAGTCACCGGTGTTCTGTTTTACAGGATTCCAGTAATCAACGAGTGGAGAAAGAGATTGAACCCTACTCACGAGACGACCCAACGAGTGAACAATGAGATACCTAATCTCTTTGGAAGCACTTCCAGAGTTATCAATCAAACCACAAACGGAGCCAACTTCCAAACACCTCCTGGGGTAGTCAACCAGTCAACTCTAGGAGCTCAAACGCCAAACCATGGGGTTGGTCCTTCAGCACCATCGGCTCAGGCACAGTTGAACTTCTCAGCACTCTTAGGGCTACCCGAAGGAGAAACTCTGGCCTCCTGGTATGCGAAGCAAACGACGTCTCTGAACCTTGTCTATGCGCAACTAAGCGCACAACAAGCATTGCTTCAAGCACAAGCTAATCAATCCGCTTTCGTTACTCAGCCCCAAAGACCACCAAGTACTCAGATTCCTCAGCAAGCACACGCGCATGGGCACGCGCGGAATCAGCAACACGAGAAAACACCCACCATCAGGAGACAAAGCGTGCAGGACACGCGCGACACCTATGGTGATACTGAAAGTAACTATGTGCAACACACTTACCAACAAAAGAGATTGGTACACAGTCGCTTAGGTCCGCGTAACATAAACAATGAATGGGACAGTTACAATGAAGATGACGACACAACTTATAAGCAAGAAAGCACGATCTTCAGCCGATTACCACCAAATCATGAAGCGTATAAGCCCCCTGCGCGCGGGGTACAATCCAAATGCTAATACGTTAAGTTATCGTCTAGAGGGCATAGCTGAGAAGTCAAAATTTATCAGAGAAATTGGAACGACCTATATTGACAAGACGAAATTGCCACACAACGTGGGTAAGTACAATGGCCTAACAGATCCTGATGACTACCTCCAAGTTTTCACCGGCGCAGGGGTGGTAGGTGGTTGGTCATTACCCACTTGGTGCCATCTGTTTGTGCAAACCTTTGTCGGCGCGACGCGTGCATGGTTCGACAGTTTACCAGAAGGAAAGATCAAATCCTGGATGGATTTCCAGCACAAGTTTCTCGCGCATTTCTCCCAGCAGCGCAGGCACACCAGAGACCTAGCAGATTGCTTGAACATCTGGAGGAAAGATCACGAAAGCATCGAAGATTTTATCACCAGATACAACAAGGAGTGCCTAGAAATCGGAGACGTGGGGGAAAAGATGACGCACGCGCACTTCATGAGAGCGGTCAAATGTGACGATCTGATCAAAAGAGTTAAAGGAAGAGATGGGGGTCCCAAAGATTGGGATACTTTCATCGAGGCAGCAAAGACCATTGCAAGAACTGACAAACAGCTGACCGGCGATGATAGCCGTCAGTATAACTATAGCCAGCATGCCAGTGACAGACGAAACAAGAAGGGCAAGGGTAAACCCTGGAAGACATCTGGCTACAGAGAAAGAAGTCCACCAGCTGAAGACGCGCATGCAACCATTAATCAAATCAGCCACCGCAAAGAAGTCAAAAAAGAAAACAGAGAGAAACAGTGGACACCTCTAACAAAAACCCCTTCCGAAGTTCTGTCAACTGAAAATCACCAATTCAAACCTCCTTTGCAGATGCGAAACAAAAGGGGGCAAGACCCAAATCTCTTCTATGAATTCCATAAAGATACAGGTCATTTGACTGACGACTGTATCAGTTTGAGGCAAAAGATAGAACGAGCTCTGAAAGGTGGCAAGCTCACCCATCTGGTTAAAGGAGGAAAAAAAAGACAACCGCCAAATTCAGAGAAGGGAAGAGGGTCCAGATAACAAGAAACATCGAAAGCTAGAAACACACATGATTCCGGGGGGGCTAGAGAAGACCCTAGAAAAATTATAACAAGCGCGCCCAAGACGACTCATGACGCGAAAGGCAAGCCATTTTCCCAATAGTACGAGGAGGTCCAAGAGAGCGGAGACCCATAGGCATTCCTGGTGTATTCGGCCATTACCAGACTGACTACATTTTTATAGACCCGGGGAGCACCGCGGACATCATATACGAGCAGTGTTTCAATCATCAATTAGACCAAGAAGATAAGGCGCGCTTGGAGCCAGTAGATTATCCACTCACTGGTTTCTGCAACGAAGCCGCCTTTCCTCTTGGCCAAATATCTTTCCCGGTGCTACTTTCAGATGGGAGGAATTCAAGAACGGAAGAAGTCATGTTCATGGTTTTACCAGCAAACTCAAGGCGCGATATCCTTTTGGGAAGAGAGTCCCAAGGAGATTTCAGCATGATTTGTTCAGGGCCACACTCAGCTGTTGGTTTCCCAACAGAAACAGGGATAGCCATAATCTATGCAAGCAAAGAAGTTCTCGCGACCGACGAGGTCAGACCTGCAAAAACAAGCAAACCCATACCACGCGCAGAGCTTGAAAAGTGGATCCTAAACAACAAGTACCCAGAGCAAACAGTCACTTTGGGCCCGGCAATGTCAGAACTCACGCGCGCATCACTCAAGAAGTTGTTATTCGAGAATATGGACGTGTTTGCCTGGACACCGGCCGACATGGTTGGCGTTCCACGGCATATAGCAGAACACAGATTGAATGTCGCTGAAAATGCCAAGCCAGTGGTACACACCAAACGCCATCTTGGAGACATAAAACACGAGGCTATGCAAGAACAAATCGTAGAATTGCTAAACGCTGGCATCATCAGAGAAGTACGTTACCAAACCTGGGTGGCCAGCCCCGTAATGGTCCCAAAAGGAAACGGTGGCTGGAGAATGTGTGTGGATTACAAAGATTTGAACAAAGCTTGCCCGCGCGATTGTTCTGCATTACCTGAGATCGACGAAAAGATCGATTCACTGGCGTCTTTCAGATGGAAATGCTTTCTCGATTGCTACAAAGGATACCATCAGGTGCAGATGGCAATCCAGGACGAAGACAAGACTACATTCCGCACACCAACGGGGCTGTATTGTTACACGAAAATGCCCTTTGGATTAAAGAACGCAGGAGCAACATATCAGGGGTTAATGAACGAAACATTCAGTGATGCCATTGGAAAGTACATCGAAGTTTACATGGACGATTTGGTCATCAAGAGTAAGGAAGAGAATCAGATGCTGGTAAACATTCAAAAAACATTTGACACGCTGCGCGGGGTAAATATCAAGTTAAATCCAGCGAAGTGTTCCTTCGGAATGGAAGAAGGGAAATTCCTAGGTTTCATCGTTACCAAAGATGGGTTCAGGGTCAACCCCGATAAAGTGCAAGAAATAGAGCGGATGCCTTCCCCATCAACGATAAAAGAAATGCAAAAATTGGCAGGACGTTTAGCAGCGTTAAACGGTTTCCTTGCCAATCATGCAGCTAAGTCGTTCCCATTTATCAAAACCCTCCGCAATTGTCTAAAGAAAAACCAGTTCCTATGGACTCCAGAAGCAGAACATGCATTTCCGAGAAATGAAAGACTGCCTGATACGCCTACCAATGCTAACAGCCCCAATGAAAGACGAGTCGTTGGTCATGTACCTGTCAGCATCAGAAAAAACAGTGGGAGCAGTTCTCCTGGTCGATCGACAAGGCGTGAAAACACCACTATATTACGTATCTCGCACTTTGAATGACCTAGAAACAAGATACGCCATAATGGAAAAGCTGGTCCTAGCACTGATTCACGCGTCCAGACGATTGCACAGATACTTTGCCAATCAGGTTATCCATGTTCTGGCGAACTACAACATCGGCAATATCCTAGCAAGATCGGAGATATCGGGGAGGTTAGCAAAGTGGGCTATCGAATTGGGGGGCCATAACGTAGTTTTTAGACCAAGGCCAGCAATCAAAGGGCAGGTGGTAGCTGATTTCCTCACAGAAGTACCTGATGACAAAGACAGAGAATGCAAAGCGATGGAAAAGGCAGAAAAGCAACACTCAAAAGAGCCATGGCTGTTGTATATAGACGGCGCATCTAATGAAGATGGAGCAGGTGAAAGACTAAGGCTGGTAAGTCCGGAAAAGCACGAATTCACATATGCCATTCGCTTGGACTTCAAAAGCACAAACAACGAGGCCGAGTATGAAGTTTTTCTTGCTGGATTAAGGTTGGCAATCAAGATGGGGGTCAAACACATAGAAGCGCACGTCAACTCAATGCTCATGGCAGGGCAGATCAATGGCCAATATGACGCCAAGGGAGATGTCATGGCATTGTACCTCGAACAAGCAAGAACCCTACTTCAAAGTTTAATTCTTACAAGATACATCACATCAATAGAAGTGAAAACAAGCCAGCAGATGCATTAAGCAAACTTGCATCGACAAGTTTTCAACATCTAGCCAAAGACGTGCGCATCGAGGTACTAAGCAACCCATCAGTCCCATTAAGGCAAGTCAACGTCATACAACCGGGATCAACATCCTGGATGACTCCAATCATCATGTACCTCCAATCTGGAATCCTGCCTGAGAACAAGGCCGAAGCAAGAAAGATACAGTACAAATCAGAACACTACCAAATGTCTGACGGCATCCTATATAGGAAGTCATACCTTGGACCACTGCTACATTGCGTAGATCAAGAAGATACCAATTACTTAATCCGCGAGGTACACGAAGGTATCTGTGGCATTCATGCAGATCCAAGAATGGTAGTGGCAAAAGTGATGAACGCAGGCTATTACTGGCCGGGGATGCACTTAGATGCAGTCAAAGTTTTGAGGAAGTGTAGCAGTTGTCAAAGGCATGCTCCAAAAACAATGCGCCCAAAGAACGAGCTGGTTCCCGTCACAATGGCATGGCCTTTCCAGCAGTGGGGAATAGACATGGTTGGTCCTTTCCTAAAAGCCCAGGAGCGGTAAAATTTATAATAGTCGTTGTGGACTATTTTACCAAGTGGGTGGAAGCGAAAGCATTAACATCAACCACATCTACAGTGGTCCGAAGGTTCATTTGGGAGCAAATAATCTATCGTTTCGGCCTACCCCTGAGAATCATAACCGACAATGGAACAAACTTCGCTGCTGAAGACCTCCAGAACTGGTTCAAAGAGCTGAACATCGAACATACCTTTTCCTCGGTGGCACACCCACAAGGAAATGGCCAAGTGGAGGCAGTAAACAAGAGCATCGTTGATGGCATAAAAGCAAGGCTTGGTACGCAGAGAAGAGGATGGGTTGACGAATTACCCAGCATCTTATGGGCCCACAGAACAATGCCAAAGACAAGTAATGGCGAGACGCCGTTCAGCCTCGTGTATGGGTCCGAAGCAGTGATACCTGCAGAAATCGGCTTGCCATCCCCAAGAATGCTATAAATGAATGTGATCAACAATGAAGAGTAAAGAGGTTAGATCTGGACCTCCTAGAGGAAAGAAGAGAAATGGCAGCATTAAACGAAGCGAAGTACAAAACCAAGCTGGAGAAATATTATAACAGCAAGGTTAGAGTCTGCACTTTCAACCCCGGGATCTTGAGAGACAAGGAGGCATCTAATGCCGAAAGGCCGGGCAAACTGGCTCCAAAATGGGAAGGGTCGTACGTTGTAGACAAGGTCCTTGGGAAAGGAGCGTACAAGCTTCGCACGCTCGACAACAAAGAAGTGCCCAGGACCTGGAACGCCCAACAGCTAAGGAAATGCTATATGTAATTGGCCGGTGATCTTTATTTTTCCCTGTAATGTATGGCCACGCGCCCAACACAGTCATCTTTAATACAAGAAGTGTTGGTTATCTTATCTTCTGTGAATTTTTGTTACAACTGCATATATTACTTTGGGCATACACGAAAACATCAATGGCTTAACGACAGAAAACGTTGTAGACCTCCAAGACTCGTCACGACTAAGTGCACAGCCGGGTCAAGTATACACAATCAAAACCTGTCAACCAATTATTACTTTGTGCCCACCTATACACAAAAACATCATAGACAAGGTAAAATAAACATTGTAAACCTCCAAGGCTGAGCAGAGCTGGGTCATCAAAACACAATAACCTGTTAAACGATAACTTCGTACACGCGAATAAACTATGCGCATAACGACAGAATAAACATGGGAAAGTCATTTGAGCTCAACACAACAAAGTGTAAAGCCAAAGTGACCAACATACTCTAACCTGTCACAGCCATCATTCATTCGCGATACATACTCAAAGCAATTGAACATATACACATATTGTAACTAAAACAAAATTCACACAAACAAACTAGCAACCTAAAGGATAGCATCATATATATCAAAATTGTGAAGAATGTATCAACAACCACAGAAACAAAGCAGTAAATTGTTCACAGACGTAACAGGTAAGAAATTGTTCAATGATTACAAGGCCAACAGGCCCATACACGGCATACAAGCCGGATATCGTCAATCAAACTTGGTGGCTGGTACCAGCATCGCCAGTTTCCACATCTTGTTCACCGAGCGCCTTTTTGAGAGTTTCAACAACATCAGTCTTTCGGGATAACTTTCCAACAGCCTTAACGATGGTGAACTCGAGAAACTCATACTCCTGACGCTTGGAGGCATAACGGGCTGAGCAATCAGTCTTATAAAGATCAAAATGATCTACCTTCTCATTAGCTACAACAGCCGCCCTCCCCTCACCATAACCCTAAGCAGCTTCACCGAGCTCAAACATATACATGGCTAGTTCATCCGACTTAACAATACGATCAGCAATCTGCAAAAAAAAAATGATGAATGAACATACACAACAAGAAACGACATAAAGAAAAACGAAACAACGAGATAACATACCAAGGGAACGCCGCGCGCAAGTAGCCACCTGCAATCAGCGTTAGCCTCTTCAGGCAAAATCTCAGAGGCTTCACTCTCCGTAGCCTTCTCAGCAGCAATCTTTTCCAACTTTGCAATGCGTTGGATGTATTCGTTCTCTCTTTTTTTATACAAGGCAACAGCCTGTTCATGCTCATTACTTAATTTCGTTTTCTTACCCTTCAATTTAACTATCTCATCAATTTAACTATCTCATCGCGGGCAGCTTTCATCTCCTGGTTAGTTCGCTTACAAGCAGTTTTCCACTCTTTCTGTCTATCCGCATTAAATTGTTTTTCCTTGGCAAGTTTATCTTCAGCATCAACAACCCTCCATAACAAACCCTTCTTCTCAGAATTAAACTTCCCCCTCTCCTCAGCAAGCTCCTTCTTAATAGCTTCGAATTCCAATGTATCCTCCCCCATTGCCTGCCACTCCCTCATAATTTCTTGGGTTGTGGCATAAAAGTTCACGCCGGCGTGAATGTGCTCATCCAAAAGATCCATCCGGTGGCGGTTTTTCTGCGGTTTTTCTGGAACAGCCTTTCAGCAGGGGGGAGGGATAAAGAGTAAAACTCACGGCAGTTGGAGAGGTCATTCATCCTGGAGCCCTGAGTCAGAGTCCAATGATGGGCATGGGGAAGATCATCGCAGGCAGGGTTGTGGCTAGTCCATGACCCACCTTGAACACGATGAAATTCCGGGCTTTGAGGAACGCCAGATGTACCACCTCCTCCAAAGCTTCCAAAGCTCCGCACGCGTTTGGTATAAATGGTGCCTTGGGGAGTAGCTTCACTTAACTCAAATTCAGTTTCAACACCTTCAGCATGGGACTCATCCCTCCCAGCACCAGCAGCAACATCTTCCAACACCTTTCCCACCTGCTCGACCTCAACACCACCCTCCTTCCCCTTCGAGTCCGGGTGAGGAGGGGATAAATCAAGGGGTTTGGATGGAGGAGAAGCAGGGGAAGTGATCTTGGAAATATCAATCCTAGACCGAGAATGGTCAGGTTTGGAAGCAGCTACAATAAAGCATAAACAGTCAAGAGAGGATAAATCTGTGAAGACAAAACGTATACAATGGAAGAGATCATACCGCGTGAACCGGAGGCAGACTTGAATATCTTTTCCAAGCGATTACCGGTCTTCTTGCTAAAAACACCTAAGTCAATCTCTGACTCAGATGGTGTAGCAGTGGTCTCCTTCTGCAGTTGTATTTTTTTCTCAGCTAATGCAGCAGCAGCTTGCGCATCAAGCTCTTTCTTCTTGTCTTCAAGCAACTTTCTCTTCTTCATCATTTCAGTCAAAGTAGAGTCATCATCAGGATCACGGGACTGTCGCTTAGCTCCTGCGTCTAAACCAGATAGTGTGTCAGACACGACAACATAGTCCAAGAAATAGGAGTTAGAAGGACGCTTACGAGGTGTCTCAGCAACCGGCTCCTCAGCCTTCTTATCCCCAGTCTTATCCTCTTTCTTCTTCTTCCTAGCCTCCACTTGTGTAGTATCCCCAGCCTGTAGATCCACAACAGGAGTATCCACGTCATCAGCGGCAGGCTCTTCAGAAGGTCCCCGTTGTGGACCTGCACGGGATGAACGACGTACTAAATGGAATGCGGCATCATCAGACTCCTCACTTGAAAGGAGAATAGGCTCCTATCGAGTGGAATTAACGTCAAAACCAATGTCATCTTCACCATCATCACCTAGAATGGTGTTAGCATAATTCGCCATACTTTCATTGGAGGGATGCAAAAAATTATCCCTTATATGATCAAGCCACAGGGGTCTAACCTCAGGCAACGAAGCAATAACCATAGCACCACAGCTTTGGGATCGAAAACATTCATCAGACTATACCCTGCTGCAAACATACAAGGGAATATGAGGAGACAAACAAGGAAAAACATATAAAAAGCAACAGACAGATAGAAGTACCTTTCCCTCTGTATCCATAAACCGGAAACCCCCTAGAGTTTTGAGGAGCCCACAGCATGCTCATCTCAGCCGCCACCAGAGCCCTTTCCTCAAACTGAATAATCGAAGTAACTTTCCGGGTCAGAATAGTATACCACTCCTGCTCAGTAAAATCTATCAACATGTTCACCCGAGGAATGCCCTCACTCTCAAGACGGTAATGCATGTCTATAGGAATAATACCACGGCGAATATAGAAGAACTTCTGCTTCCAATCATGCAGGCTCTTGGGTGGATCTCGGTTACAAGGTTTCACACCACCGGTATGAGAGTTAAAGTAGTAGAAGCCACCAGTGTAAGTTACAAAATGAAAAGTGTTAAATTTCTCAAATGTTGGCTCAACACGTTTGGCCCGACAAATAAACTCGAAATGGGTAAGTCGAGGCAAATCCAGTGCATTTATCTGAGAAATGTGCAAACCATAACCAGTCAACACTTCTCCTATGAACTTTGACATCGGGAGGCGAAAGTTTCCTTCCCGGAAGAAGTCGGCATACAACGTCATGTATCCCGGAGGGGCATCAAGAGCAGTGGAGTTGGGAGTCGGAAACTGGACGCCCCAATCAGAAGATAGACCAAAGTTCTGGATCAGATTGTTGAGTTCATCTTCTCTCCAACCGATAACCGCCTGATCAGGCCCTGGAGGATTCTTCGGTTTGTATTTTCTCTTCCTAGTGATAGCAGATTTTGGACCGACAATCATGCTTTAAGATGAGAAAAGAGAAACTTGGGAGAAGATTTGGAGAAAAAAGATGAAGTTCAAATTTTAAAAATGGAAGTATGGTGGTAACCGCTGATATTTATACCAATCGCATTTAATGCGATAGGTAAGGAACCGTCAGGAAGACAAAGGGACGTCCAGTCAGATAATGCCACACCAGGAGAAAGAAGAAGAGTCGCCTCCACTTTTAGGGCGCGTGGCCACCACGCGCCTCACAAACGGCGAAAACGTGCCTGACATCTCTGAAAAAGCAACTGTTCACGTCTCCGACAAGATAGCCACCTCAGACGGAACGTCAGTCACATCAGTTGTCTCAATCTCCACAAAGAAACTTCCCTTAGAAGAAACCTCCAAAAAGTGAAGTCACCTTCATGCGCCATGCGCCATTTTGGCTCAACTTTGCAAAGTTACCTTCATGCGCCATGCGCCGTTTTGGCTCAACTTTGCAAAGTTACCTTCATGCGCCATGCGCCATTTTGGCTCAAACTTTGCAAAGTCACCCTCATGCGCCATTTTGGCTCAATTTTGCAAAGTCACCCTCATGCGCCATGCGCCATTTTGGCTCAATTTTGCAAAGTCACCTCCATGCGCCATGCGCCATTTTGGCTCAACTTTGCAAGGTTACCTTCACGCGCCACGCACCATTTTAGCTCGATCTTGCAAAGTTACCTTCATGCGCCATGCGCCATTTTGACTTAAGATGCAAAATTCAAGCAAAATCAAACACAAAACCACTACCCTTATGAGTCCAGAATCCCTCCTAGACGATAAACTCAACTAGAAGGCACACTGGACTGGGGGACTTGAAGAGGTATGGTCCCAATTCCATGCACACATGGCAGGGACCACACCCTTTTTTTATCCAACATGGCGCCTACATCAGCAAGCGTATCCAGAAGCTTCTAGAAGCTTCTGGAAGCTTTCGCAGGTAACACCAAAGATGCTCCTCTAGATAAAAAGAACAACATGTGTCACCAATGATCAGATGCCATATGCACCTGCAGCACGATCTTAGGACAGGCCGACAACTGCTGATACAATTCCCTTACCTGGACAAATAGCAGCGCGCCACGTCATCCACTATGCTGAGTGCAGCAGAGGAGACCAAGAGGATATTCCCCTTGGTCGGACAGCTTCCTCATTCAGGTAGAACATTCTGCTCTCCTTACATTTCACCTATAACACACACTATTTCTCCTCAAAGCAGTACTTATTCTCACGCCGGAGGGTGGTCACAAGAAGAACCCCTCTACTCCTCCTTGTGGCAAGTCACCGGTGTTCTGTTTTGCAGGATTCCAGTAATCAGCGAGTGGAGATAGAGACTGAACCCTACTCATGAGACGACCCAGCTGGTTAGCCTAAGTATTAACTAGTGTTTCATCACATATAATGAGCAATTGGTGGATTTTAGGCCACACAGTATGAGTGGTTTTCAAAATCGGTATCGAAAATTTTGAATACATGCGGAGTGGTAACGAAATCCACACCATTTTGGAAGATGTGGTATTGATATAATTTTACATAATATGGTAACAATGAGGAACAACCAACTGCTGATCCCGTGCAAAACTATTTTTCACATGGCGACTCATCTCATGCCACATAAGCATTTATTTTCTTTATTTTTATTATGATATTAAATTTAAGACTTGATTTGATTTTCTTAAATAACTTTTGCTCGTTCGTTGTCCCCACACTTGTTGCCTAGTGGTAGGAGGCTTGAGTTTTCCAATGGAGACTGATACGTGGTTGTAAACCGGTGCTCGTTATTGTTTAACTTGATGTTTTTACGTAAGTTTTAGTTTCGAATAGCCTACTTTTAATCAAGAATGTGTTTTGCAGGTTTGATGGAGTTTAAGGAGCTTTTCGGGAGCTTTACGGGTCACCGGGTCGAAAACCGGAGCACCAGGACGCGTTACGGATCATCCGGGAGTGCAAGACGAAGAAATCGGAGAATTAGGCTGGAGAGCCCATCGCCGACGGGTCCCAAGCCGTCGGCGACGGCCTCTAAATAACCCCATCGGCCAGATTTGCTCGTATCCAGGAGTTTAAGCCGTCGGATGAATAAGTGAAAACAAAAGCCCGTCGGCGACGGGTTGAAGGCCGTTGGCGACGGGTAACCAATTCTCAAAACGCGAATTTTGTTAATTTGAAGGCTAAGCTCGATTTTGATTGGTTCTTTTTCATTCAAGTCGTAAGTTACACTCACAGGGGAGTTTGAATCTTCATCTTGGAGCCTAATTCACCTACGAATCCATCTCCATTCCATCTCCAACAACATCAATCATCCTAATTGAGATCATCACCATCAATCATTCACTCACCATCCAAAACCCTAATTCTCCACTTCATCATCCATCCCACCATTATCATCCATAAACCTCAATCATCCATCATTCCTTCATCCTTCAAGATTCAAGATGACTTCATCCGCGTTCCAATCATCCGGTGATCAAGCTTCTTCAACCATGAGCGGCTAATCATCTCGGTTTCACCCCGGTGTAGGTAGATGTTAATTTTAGGGTTTCAATTTGTTCTTGTTTGATCTTAGTGACAATTTGTATTTGGTTTTTGAAACTTTGGACAATAGTATTACATTTGTTACGAATTCGTGAATTGTCAAACGATGTTAAAAGTTATGACTTTGCGAAATGGTGATATGTAATTGTACATTGTCGTTGTTAGGATTTACTTGTGTTGATTACAAAGTGTCTTTTTGTCCGTTCTTCGGGGCGTTGATAGCTAGTAGCACCTAAGTCACGGTACACTAAATCCGTTAATCGAATGCATTTGAGTTGAAACTAAAACTTGTAGAAATCCTAGGTTAACAATTACCGAAACCGGGCGTGATTCCTTTTTATCATTATTGCTCTAGTAATCATTTTCTTGCAATCGTTAATTAATAGTTGTTAACCATTCGCATCAATTCATTTAGTTAAAATCATATTTCTCCATTAAACGAAAATACAAAAACACTTTAGCAAGCTTCATATATTGTGACAATTGTTTCAATT
This sequence comes from Helianthus annuus, assembly GCF_002127325.2. Classification (NCBI taxonomy): domain Eukaryota; kingdom Viridiplantae; phylum Streptophyta; class Magnoliopsida; order Asterales; family Asteraceae; genus Helianthus; species Helianthus annuus. The sequence continues at coordinate 111,195,158 of NC_035448.2, forward strand.
CATTCGAATCCATACACAAACCATATACTCTTCGTGGTTCGACCCCTTACTACCACTAACACATTGTTAAGGGTAATTTGGGCTTATAAATATTATCTTTGACCGGAGCGCGACACTCCGATCAAATTTTGGCGCCGTTGCCGGGGAGTGCGTGCGCTTTGTGTTTGGATATTGTTTGAATTTTTGTGATTAACTGTTTAACTTGTTTAGCTTTCTTTTTGTACTTGCCTTTTTCCTTGTTACGCGGGGTGTGTTACTTGTGCAGGTTACAGGTAGTGCATGCATACGCGGAACTCCGGGAGGACTTCACCTTTAGTCTACGAACCGGAAATCGAAAGACTCGCAAGAAGGAACCTAGCAAGCCGGTTAGAAGCAACTCTTGCTTCTAATCAAACCAACCAAACACCACCACTCACACCAACCAATGAAACCGATTCAATGGTGAACCACAACTCCAATCAAAACTTCAATTCCAACCAAAATCTCAATCCAAACCAATTTCAATCTCGAGGCACCTTTTACCCCGCCCAAAATGTCCAACCTATACCTCAAGAACAACCGGGTGGTAACACCAACGCTAGACCACCCACTCCACCTTTCCGAAACCAAAATCCCTATAACACCCAACGAACACCCCAACAACAAACCCTTCACCGACAAGCGTCGTTACCTATCAACCTTGATGATCAGAATGTCAATTCCGACCGTAGAGGTAATCGTGATCGCGCCAATCCCGCGGATGAAGACCCATTTTTCAATATCGATGATTTGAGGAATGCAATCCCCGATGATGAACCTTATAGTGTTCCCGGTTATCACTCGCCGGAACATGTAAGCATTCATACGGAAAACTCGGATGATGGGGGTTATTATGACGATCGAGCGAACGATGATGAAGATTGGGGATACATCAATAGGGGTAATGTCTACAACGCAAGGGATTATGAAGATGAAGAGTTTGGCTATCAAAATGCCAACTACGTTGGGGATGAAGAGTATGGCTACGGGAATAGAAGGAATGACGGTTACGGGAATAACCGCCAACCACGAAACAACAACCAACGGAACCGAAATGAAGGGTATGACAATAACAATAATAACGGAAACCCCAATCGGATTCCTCGTTTCGTGGGAGGTGGCAATCAAAGAGGAAATCAAAGAGGAAATCAAGGTGGGAATCAAGTAAGGGGCGAGAGAAGAGATGAGCGACAAGATGAAAGAAGGAATGAGAGAAGAGACGATAGAAGAGATAACCGAAGAAATGATGATCAAGAAGTGAACGGTCCTTATCATTGTCAACAACCTCCACGGGGAGTGAATGACCGTTTTAGACCCATTGTTACCGAAAACGATTCAACAATCGTTTGTGAGCGAAGGATGTTTGATTGTAAATCTCATTACATCAACATACTTCCCCATTTCAACGGAAGATCCAACGATGAGCCGTACACACATTTGGCGGAATTTTCTTCTATTTGTAGCACTATTGGGGGGCATAACTTTGCGTTAGAAGAGGTCAAACTTCGTTTATTCCAATTCTCATTGAAAGATAAAGCGAAGCAATGGTTCCTTACCCTCCCGGCCAATAGCATCCGCACATGGGGAGAGATGCAACAAGCGTTTCTCGATGAATATTATTCTATGGCAAAGACCGATGATGCTCGTGATAAAATTAGGTCTTTTCGCCAATTATCGGGTGAACCGTTGCACGAAGCGTTCACTAGATTCAGAGAAATGATGCGGAGATGCCCACATCATCAAATCGAGAAGTGGGAGTTGGTTAAATGTTTTGTACGGGGTCTGGATGACAACACATGGAACCGACTTGAGTCAACGAGTAATGGGACTCTTCTGAGCAACCACGAAGACGATGATTGGGAGTTTTTAGAGCGGATGAGTAAGCGGTCAAAAGAGAAAGAGTCGGCCGATAGAGCAAAAAAACACCCCGTTTCCCAATCACTTCCCGATCTCGATTCTAAGGATCGGATTTCTACTTTAGAGCGGGAAATGGCTCGCATAAAAAAGAAGGAAGTAAACGCAGTGCAGTTTGCGGTGTGTGAGGATTGTGGAGATATTGGCCATACGACCGATCAATGCCCAACGAGGCCAGGTGAGTACACCGAGGAAGTCAATCAAGTGTTCAGGGATAGAAAGAACAATGACATGAACTCGAACACTTACCATCCCGGGTTGAGAAACCATCCCAACTTCCGATATGGGAATGCCGCGAATCAAATGAACCCGAACTTTCAACCGGGTAACCAAAGCGGTTCATCGTATCAAAATCGCCAAGGCGGTAACCAAGGGGGTTATCAACGTAATTACAATCAAGGGTACCAAGGTCGGGACAACAATCACCAAGGAGGGTACCAAAGGAATTACAATAATCAAGGTGGTAATGGAAGCGGGTCAAACAACCAAGGGGGTGGTAATGATTTGAATGCAAAGATGGATGCGATGCTTTCGATGATGCAAGAATCCAAGAAGGAGAATGAGATTCGAGATAAAGCACATGAGGCATTAGCAAAACAAGTGGGTCAACTAGCGGAAGAAGTGTCCCAGATAAAGGGAAACATGGGGAAGCTTCCAAGTGACACCACGGTGAACCCTAAGCATCAAGGGTCGAGCTCGAGAAACACACGTGAGGTACATTTAAATGAAATTTCTTTACGTAGTGGTCGAGTTGTTGATAATGGTGTCAAAACGCCACCACCCCAATTTGTTGAAGGGGTGGTGGAAGATGCTAGTGATGATGAGCTTGAGGATGGTCAAACGGGTCAAAATAAAAATGATTTGAAAAAGAAAAACAACTCACCCGTTGGGACCATCCCCGTCCCCAAGGCTAAGGAAAAGGGTGTGGAGGCTAATACCGCACCTTATCCCGAAGCATTGAAGGGACCCATGAAAAAAGCTGTAAACAAAAGAGGTCCGCAACAAGAAGAGTTGTTGGAAATTTTCAAACAAGTCAAAATTAACTTACCTCTTTTGGATGCAATTAAGCAAGTACCGTCGTATGCTAAGTACTTGAAAGATTTGTGTACCCAAAAACGCACTCACAAATTTCCAAAAAAATTAGATTTAACCGAAAACGTGAGTTCGATCCTTTCGGGTGCACTTCCACCCAAGCTCCAAGATCCGGGTGCGCCTATCATTTCAATTCAAGTAGGCGATTTTAAAATCAACTGGGCACTTCTAGATCTTGGTGCTAGCGTAAGCATTCTACCGGGTAGCTTGTATGACCAATACGAGTTTGGTCCACTTCAATCGTCGAACACCACCGTAGTGTTAGCTGATTTAACACCCAAGCTACCCCGTGGAGTTGTTTCGGATGTGATAGTGAAGATTGAGGATTTTTACTATCCGGTGGAATTTTTGGTACTTGATTATGTGGCCAAGGACCCAACCAAACAACCTACGGTGATTTTGGGTCGACCGTTCTTAGCAACTGCAAACGCTCAAATTGACTGCAGAACAGGAATGGTTGACATGACATTTGGAAACCGAAGGTTGAGGTTGCATGTTTTTTCCGGACTTATGAGCCCTCCAGTTGATGATGAATGCTATATGGCAGACATTGTTGACACGTGTATACCTCTTTGCGACACAGTCGTTTATGGGGAAAACACAATGGAGGATTGTTATATGTTTGACAGGTCACAGGTGGAGGTGGAGCAAAGCATGGACGAGGAAGTAAGGAGTTTGGAGGTGCTTGCGGTTAGAGAAGGAAAGCCGACATGGACGCACCAAGTTGAAAGCTTACCGGAGAGCATTGACACTAAATTGAAGCCGTCATTAGTAGAGCCTCCGGAAGTTGAGTTGAAAGCATTGCCAAAGCATCTCAAGTATGCTTATGTTGGAGAAGGCAATACCCTCCCGGTTATCATTGCATCGAATTTAACCGTGGAGCAAGAGAAAAAGTTGATGGAGGTGTTGGTCACCAATCGGGCGGCGATTGGATGGACCATTGCGGATTTGAAGGGTATCAGTCCCTCGGTGGTGATGCACAAAATCATCACGGAAGAGAATGTGACTCCCGTTCGAGATGCACAAAGGCGGTTAAATCCGAACATGCGGGAGGTCGTGAAGAAAGAAGTGTTGAAGTGGCTTGATGCGGGTATCATTTACCCGATCTCGGATAGCCAATGGGTGAGCCCAACTCAGACGGTTCCCAAGAAAGCTGGCATACAAGTCGTCAAAAATGACGCAGGTGAAGAGGTAGCCACCCGGCCGGTAACCGGGTGGCGAATTTGTATTGATTATAGGAAGTTGAATACCGCAACTTCCAAAGATCATTTTCCTTTACCTTTCATAGATCAAATAGTTGAGAAATTGTCGGGGCAAAAATTTTATTGCTTCTTAGATGGTTATTCTGGTTATACTCAAATTGCCATCCATCCGGAAGATCAATCAAAGACTACGGTACCTTCGCATTTAGGCGAATGTCGTTTGGATTATGTAATGCTCCCGCCACCTTCCAAAGGTGCATGATGAGTATCTTCTCCGATATGGTGGGAAAGTCTTTGGAAATCTTCATGGATGATTTCTCAATTTTTGGATCATCCTTTGAGACTTGTTTGGACCAACTAGATAAGGTGTTAAAAAGATGTGTTGAAACTAGTTTGGTCCTAAGTTGGGAAAAGAGCCATTTTATGGTTCAAGAGGGAATTGTGTTGGGACACGTGGTGTCAAGTCGTGGGATAGAGGTTGATCGTGCTAAGGTACAAGTCATATCTAGTTTACCATATCCCACGACTGTTAAAGGTGTTAGGTCGTTTTTAGGTCATGCGGGGTTTTATAGGCGGTTTATTAAGGGTTTTAGTGATATAACAAAGCCTTTATGTAATTTGTTGTTAAAAGACCAACCGTTTGATTTCAATGAAATTTGCCAAAATGATTTTAACAATTTGAAAGAGAAGCTAGTGGAGGCCCCAATCTTGCAATCGCCAAATTGGTCTTTACCTTTTGAAATTATGTGCGATGCAAGTGATTATGCGGTGGGGGCCGTGTTGGGACAACGGGTTGACAAGAAACCCGTTGCCATATACTACGCAAGTAAGACTCTTTCGGATGCACAATTGAACTACACCACCACCGAAAAAGAGCTACTTGCGGTGGTATATGCATTGGATAAATTTCGGTCTTATATATGGGGTAGTAAAGTGATTATTTACTCTGATCACACTGCAGTTAGGTACCTCATGGAGAAAAAGGATGCAAAGCCGAGATTAATCCGATGGGTGTTGTTGCTCCAAGAGTTTGATTTGGAGATACGGGACAAGAAGGGTATCGAGAATGTGGTAGCGGACCACTTGTCCCGATTGATGGTTGAAGACGATCCGAAGGCCTTAGAAATCAATGAGTCTTTCCCAGATGAGCATATAATGAAATTAGATAAATTGCCATGGTATGCTAACATTGTCAATTATCTTGTTACAGGTGATATGCCGGCACATTGGGATAGACGGAAAAGGCAACACTTCATGTCCCAAATCAAATACTATCGGTTGGAAGAACCGCATTTGTGGAAGGAGTGTGCGGATCAAGTAATACGAAGATGCATTGATGACGAAGAGATTCCAAGCGTGCTGCAGCATCTACACTCGTTTGCATGTGGTGGTCACTTTAGTGGTCACAAAACGGGTCACAAAGTGTTGAATAGTGGCCTTTATTGGCCTACTATTTTCAAAGATGCAAATGAGTTTGCCAAAAATTGCATAGAGTGTCAAAAATTAGGGGGTATCTCAAAAAGGGATGAGATGCCCATGCAACCAATCCTTGTAGTCGATGTTTTCGATGTATGGGGTATTGATTTCATGGGCCCATTCCCCAATTCCTATGGCAATTTGTATATCTTGGTGGCTGTTGACTATGTATCAAAATGGGTCGAAGCAATAGCCACCAAGACAAACGACCATTCCGTAGTGTGTAATTTTGTCCAAACCAATATTTTCTCAAGGTTTGGGATTCCTCGTGTCATCATAAGTGATGGAGGATCCCATTTTAAAAATTTTCGGTTTGGGAAACTTCTAAAGCGGTTTGGTGTTGACCATAGGATTTCTACCCCTTATCACCCGCAAACAAGCGGGCAAGTCGAGGTGTCAAATAGGCAAATCAAAGAGATTTTGCAAAAGACTGTGCGGGCGGACCGTAAGGATTGGTCAATTAAGTTGAACGATGCTTTATGGGCCTACCGTACGGCACATAAGACACCCATTGGCACTACACCTTACCGGTTGGTTTACGGTAAAAACTGCCATTTACCGGTGGAACTTGTGCACAAATCATTATGGGCTATTAAAGAGGTTAACGTGCAATATGATAATGCAGGCAAGGAACGAAAGCTCAAGTTATGTGAGTTGGAGGAGCTAAGGGAGATGGCATATGAATGCGCGTCTAAGTACAAAGATGGGATGAAACGAGCGCATGATGCCAAGTTGAGAAAGAAAGAGTTTGAAGTGGGTCAAAAGGTGTGGCTCTACAATTCGAAGCTAAAATTCTTTCCCGGAAAACTCCGAAGCAAATGGATGGGACCCTATGTTGTCACCCGGGTCGGACAATTGGGTGATGTTACTATCGAGGACCCGAAGGACGGGGTACGGCAAACGGTAAATGGTCATCGGCTAAAACCGTTTCTCGATGGTAACGAGAAAGTGGATGAAAGCAAAGAATTGGTGAGCTTCGTGGCAAGCTTTCCGATTTATGAGGTCGAATGAAAAGGACCGGTAACATTTGGTGTAAAGTTATGTATAATTATTTAATTGTTTGCGTATTTGGATGTTAATCGTTTCCGTTTCATACTAACCTCCCTTGATTGTGTGAAGTTCGGGCACTCCAAACGGGTCATGAAGATACAAGGTATGTTTTAGACTTGGTTATGTGCATTGAGGACAATACACGATTTTTTTGGGGGGTGGTAGGGCCGTTAACGGTGTTCATGTTTAAAAATTTTTAACTTATAAAAATTCACAAAAAGATTTTTAATAATTTAGGGCCGTTAACGGTGTTCATGTTTAAAAATTTTTAACTTATAAAAATTCACAAAAAGATTTTTAATAATTTTTAGGATTTTTTAGTGCACATAGTCCTTTTATTAAAAACTCATAATTTTCCTTATTTTTCTTAAAAAAAAAAGTGGGGGGGGGGGGGGGGGCAACCCGTCGGCGACGGGGGTAAACCCGTCTGGGACGGGCACCGGAAACACCCGTCAACTCAAAAATCCCGTATCCAGACCTTTAACCTGTCGGCTGCATTCATCACTTTCACTGCCCGTCGGCGACGGGATGGGACCCGTCGGCGACGGGTTCCCAATTCCTCTCCGCTGCAGGTTCGTTTTTTAGGTGTGAAATTCGATTTAAAACCTTCCTACACCTACCCAAACACCACCTAAACTCATTATTGACCACAAATTCGACCAAACATCATCCTACATCGTTCCTTATTCACAAAATCTCTGCTATCTCTCTCATCTCACTTCATCTTCTCCATTTTTTCTCTCAAAACCCTAGAACCTTCAAGCTTTCATAACTTTCTCAATTCTCCACCAATCCAACTGATTTTTGAGTCCATCTTGGGTAATTTTTCAAGAGGAACAAAACCCCCAACACGATTTTCATCAATTCTTGCTATTTTGCAAGATTTCTGGGCGTGGTAGTTAGGGTTTTTGAAAGGGTGTTCATCAATCTTCTTGTTTTACATCTTTTCACAGTTTGTCTTGTTCCAACAACACAAGGTATGGATTCTCCTTAAATTTATGCTTGATTTTCATATAGTGAGTGTTTTTCTTCCGAAATTTTAAACCTCTTAGTTTAAGAGTAGGTTGTTTAGACAATGTGTGTTGATCTAGCATGATTTTAAGTATGATTAGTTGTTATGAATGGAATTTGAGCATGTTGTAACTATAGTGAAGTAATTACACTTGTTATACACATGATTGAACATGAAGGTGATGTTGAATACATTGTCGAAATTATAAGAAATTGTAAGTGTAACAATGAAATTGACAAGTAGATGATAAAATTGGCGACTTTGGAAGTTTAAAAATGCAATTTTACTTTCACTTGTTAGTTTTTCAACATCACACCTCATGTTCAAAGTTTGGGAGTTTAATGAAGGTTGAGTTTACATTGATGTTTGTTTGTTTATGATTGTAGTTATGACGGGTGGCAAGAGACAAAAGACTACAGGCCAAGCTTCATCATCCGGGGTTGGGTCTTCTTCCGGTTTAATACCGAAGAAGTGGGAGCAACTAAGCTCCGTGGAGGAAAATGATGCGAGGTTGTACAGGCAGGATTGGGAGTGGGTGAAGTTTAGGGATAGCCAAAGTGCTAGAATTTGGGATGACGAGAAGAACAAACCATTGTCGGGTTATCAAGACAGGAAGTTAGAGGCTAAGTTGTGGAAGTGGAAGATGGTGAATGGTGTGAACACTTCAGTTCCAGCAAGGGTAATATGTGAACGGGTGGTGAACGTAGAAGAATTCCGTCAGATTGGGATTGTACAGATGTTCGAACGTCTAGGTTGGGAAAGTGTTCTTGATTGGTGTGAAGATAATACTTCCAGGGTGTACTTAGCGGAAGTATGTGAATGGTTATCCACCTTGAAGCTTGTGAACAAGAATGAACCTCCATCACAGTGGAAGTTAGTGCGAAAGACTACTCGAGGGAACATGGCAATGTCCTTCGAGACAATGAATTGTATCGCGCGTTTTGACTCATTGGGAGTACAAGCATACGATTACCCACCTATCGAGCGCTTTTTGGATAATCATATGAACATCGATGATCCCGACCAACTGTTAGATGTTATTTTGCCGTTCAACAAAGGGGAAGAAATGAAAAGAAAGCAAATGTCGCTTGAGGGAAAGATTCTTCAAGGGATTTCTGTTGAGAACATCTTGGCAAGGTTTGGTGATCGTGGAGGTGTTAGAGTGAGCGACTGTAGGGTGGTGCACGCTTTGCTTTATGGAACCCCAACATTGTCATGGCGACATATAGTGATGATGAACACGTGGGCTACTAGGGAGTCGTCCCAGAGGCGTTTTATTCCGTACGCACACCTCATTAGCGCCATGATTGTGCAACAAAATTGCTTACCCACGGAATCACTATGGGTTCCTAAGCCGTTGGAGGAATTTAACATGGCGTACATGAGGAAGAATTGGAAGATAGAGGTTAAATTCTCGGGAAACAAGTATGTTGTGACCGATGATTTGGGTAACAAGTATGAGTGTCGTACTTCTGGAGCACCACCCGCATCGGAAGAAGATGAAGAAATGGGGGATGAAGAGGAGGAAGTTGAACCCTCCGGTGCACAAAGACCAAGGCAACGATACATGCGGCCACATAGGGAAATTAACGCAGATGTGGCGGGTTTTGTGACCATGAGACGGGTGCCTTCCTACAAGAATTTTGATCGGGGGCAACAGGAGCTATATGACAATGTCTCCGCTTGTATAGGTGAAGGAAGGGAATACAATCGAAGAAGGGAAGCTTGGGAGGGATCCCATGGATCCTCAATGCAAGAGTATTGGGCAGCTCAAGAAGCCCAGAGGGAAAGAATGAACAAGTTTGTGGAAGAGCAAGAACTGTTCCAAGCAATGCAAAGATCACACATGGAACAGTTAGCAAAGATGCAAGAGGATGAGGCAGCCCGAAGACGGGCATGGGAAGAAGCAGAGGCAGCGTGTCAACAGGAAGAAAGAGAATTGAACCAACGCCGTTGGAGTGCTTTGTACGTCTCTCAACAAATGGCGATTAATAACGCCAAAGTGCTCCACGATCAGGAGCGGCACCAAAGAGATTACCAAGCTCGCCTCCCATATGCCGAGCACTCGGGGTGGACAAATTACCCCGATCTTCCCCACCCGCAAGGCCCATCCGACCCGACTCCACATTGGCCCGAAGCGGTAGGGTCTAGCTTCATCCCGATCCCGTACCAACCGCCGCCTCAAGGGGAGCAAAGTCCCCTCGATAACTATAGGGAGATGTTCGAGGCCCTCACTGGTTATCCATACCAACCCAACCCGCCAATGGATCCAAACGAGCGATATCAACGGTAGAGGTATGGTATATTTTATGTTGTTGTTGTTGTTGTATATTTTGTTCCGTTACTTCGTGTCGTTTTTATTTAATTTATGTCTAGATAAATGAACTTTGTGGGTGTGTTCCCTATATAACCCTCACGAGACCTACTCGTCCTCCCGAGCTATCGGGTGGTTTAAAAGGGCTTGTTGCATACGCTAAATGCAACCGTGATTCCTATGAAAGTGAGTTAGGCTTGTTATTGTTGTAAATTATTTTTCCACATAAATCAAGGTAATTTAACGCATGAGTTGGTAACATTTTCATGAAAAAATGGTAGAACTAATCACCTAACAAATTTCAATGGTTGTGAGAAGCATGCTTCTACACAAGGGTTAAGATTTGTAGGTACAACACGTTCGCGGGACAACCGTTTTTTGTGAAGAGAAGAAGAAGATATGGGCGTCAAGCGACAAAAACCAGGTGCATGCGTTTCATTTTTACCTTGATTCTTAGTTTAGTAATAAGTGGATTGTATTTTGTATTTTATTTTTCCGGGTGAAATTTTGGGGAGGTTAGCCGTGTCACATCACTTGTGCGTTTTCAAACTCTAGTTCTTACACATTGAGGACAATGTTTACCTCAAGTGTGGGGATGGGGGAGTAGTATAAGTTTTCGGTTTTGACCCGTTCATTTAAACACTACACATTGAGGACAATGTTTGCCTCAAGTGTGGGGATGGGGGAAAATTTCAAAAATTTTTCAAAAATGTCTTGTTTTAAAAGCAATCTTAAAAGCACAAGTAACCAAGTCAACGAGGGATATCACAACCCATTTGGTCTTTGTCATGGTCAAGTTCAAATTAATAAGCATAACGGGTATTTAGCGGGTGGTTATTTGGGAATAATTCGCCTAAGGAACTAGCAATTTATGCATATCACATATCATACCCTTATACGTGAGGTTTGAGCCACTTTTATATCATAGATTTACATTTACATGTTTCTTTGTTTGAGTGGACCATTAGTCGCGTATTGTAGAACTTGCAACTTTTGATACGTTTGAGACTATAGACCAAATACAAGCACGAGAATGATTAAGGCATTAGGTAAACCTTTTTCTCTTAAAACCATTTTTTTTATCCTTACCCGAACAAATTCCCTAGTCGCCCATTTTGAGCCTAAACCTTTCGTTTGACCACCCTATAGCCCATAACCCTTAAACCTTTTCTTTTTAAACCCGTGTGATGAAAATTCGATTATAGGAGCTCAAGTCTGTATAGTTGTTATGATTCATAAAAAAAAACACACAAAAAAAATGTTGCGAAAAAGATTGAAAAAGCTTTGAGAAAAACACAAAAAGAAGTATTAGTAGTTGTTGAATAAAAGGCTTAAGTTGTTGCCTTGTAGTGATGTTTATAGTTTACTTTTGTTTAGAATAGTCTTTTGTAATAAAAATCGAATTTTCATCACTTTAGCCACTTTAAAAATATCCTATTTCCTACCCTTAGCCTAGCCCCGTTACAACCCTTCAAAGACCTTTTGACTTGTGCTTAGTATTTGTGTTCGGTGGTGGAGAATGATTGAGTTGCAAGCCTATGCGGGTACGTGTTCTAATCGGTTTTGAGCGATTAATTGTTGAAGTGCTAATATATTATACACGTTAGCCAATTTTAAGCCGAGTGGAGAGCACATTGTGAGGGATATGCATGAGTTGTTAGTTTTATGGGCGGGTTAATCTTGGATAACCATTAGTATATGTGATTATTCACTTAACCGGTAAATATGTGAAATTTGTAAAGAGTTTGAACTTTTGTATGACAATAGACCTTAACCTCTGTCTCGGGAATGGGATGTGTATTCGTTGTTCGACCCACGTGAAAGTGAAAAACAGATTTGCTTGAGGGCAAGCAAAAGACAAGTGTGGGGATGTGATACGTGGTTGTAAACCGGTGCTCGTTATTGTTTAACTTGACGTTTTTACGTAAGTTTTAGTTTCGAATAGCCTACTTTTAATCAAGAATGTGTTTTGCAGGTTTGATGGAGTTTAAGGAGCTTTTCGGGAGCTTTACGGGTCACCGGGTCGAAAACCGGAGCACCAGGACGCGTTACGGATCAACCGGGAATGCAAGACGAAGAAATCGGAGAATTAGGCTGGAGAGCCTGTCGCCGACGGGTCCCAAGCCGTCGGCGACGGCCTCTAAATAACCCCGTCGGCCAGATTTGCTCGTATCCAGGAGTTTAAGCCGTCGGATGAATAAGTGAAAACAAAAGCCCGTCGGCGATGGGTTGAAGGCCGTCGGCGACGGGTAACCAATTCTCAAAACGTGAATTTTGTTAATTTGAAGGCTAAGCTCGATTTTGATTGGTTCTTTTTCATTCAAGTCGTAAGTTACACTCACAGGGGAGTTTGAATCTTCATCTTGGAGCCTAATTCACCTACGAATCCATCTCCATTCCATCTCCAACAACATCAATCATCCTAATTGAGATCATCACCATCAATCATTCACTCACCATCCAAAACCCTAATTCTTCACTTCATCATCCATCCCACCATTATCATCCATAAACCTCAATCATCCATCATTCCTTCATCCTTCAAGATTCAAGATGACTTCATCCGCGTTCCAATCATCCGGTGATCAAGCTTCTTCAACCATGAGCGGCTAATCATCTCGGTTTCACCCCGGTGTAGGTAGTTGTTAATTTTAGGGTTTCAATTTGTTCTTGTTTGATCTTAGTGACAATTTGTATTTGGTTTTTGAAACTTTGGACAATAGTATTACATTTGTTACGAATTCGTGAATTGTCGAACGATGTTAAAAGTTATGACTTTGCGAAATGGTGATATGTAATTGTACATTGTCGTTGTTAGGATTTACTTGTGTTGATTACAAAGTGTCTTTTTGTCCGTTCTTCGGGGCGTTGATAGCTAGTAGCACCTAAGTCACGGTACACTAAATCCGTTAATCGAATGCATTTGAGTTGAAACTAAAACTTGTAGAAATCCTAGGTTAACAATTACCGAAACCGGGCGTGATTCCTTTTTATCATTATTGTTCTAGTAATCATTTTCTTGCAATCGTTAATTAATAGTTGTTAACCATTCGCATCAATTCATTTAGTTAAAATCATATTTCTCCATTAAACGAAAATACAAAAACACTTTAGCAAGCTTCATATATTGTGACAATTATTTCAATTCATTCGAATCCATACACAAACCACATACTCTTCGTGGTTCGACCCCTTACTACCACTAACACATTGTTAAGGGTAATTTGGGCTTATAAATATTATCTTTGACCGGAGCGCGACACTCCGATCAGAGACTCAAGTTCAATTACCACTTGTGTCATATTAGGGTGGATATAGGCAATGAATGATTTGGACTAGGCCTTGTGTGAGGTTGTCAGTTCGATTCCCGAGCCCAACCGGGTTTTCGTCCAACCGTGTGTTACGCCAGAGAGTTCTGCTCTTGTGGTGGCACAACGACTGTCAAGTGGCAGCCGGCAGTATGGTTTCCCGGTGGAACGCCCAAAAAAGCCAAACTTTGAAGCCAGAGTGGTAAAAAAAAACTGTGCCCGTTCGTCAAATAAAAACTAAATACGCAACCTTGTTTATTTATTTTTTTCTAAACATTCTGGTTTAAAATTTAACGAAAATCAGGTTGTTTTTTAATAAAATATTTTTTTTTTGGTCTCTTAAACAATTTTAACTAAAACAATTTGTTAATCTAGTATTTATATATTATTTCTAATATATTTTTTTGAACGGCAAATTAGGATCACTGACGGACCACTGGAGTATCATCGTGCCACCAGCGGAACCACCCGATCATATCCAACTCCACTAGGCAATAATGCCTCACCAATTCAGGAGGAAAAATATATTAAGAAGGGTAAATTACGCTTTTCGTTCTTTGTATTTATTCCTAATTGCAATGGATGCCCTTTACCTTTTAAAATTATATGAGTTGTCCTTTACGTTTTAAAAACCTTGGACCGTATGTCCTTTGACCCTAATCCAGTTAAATTTGGGCAATTTAGTCATTTTATCCATCTAGTATTTCACAACCCACGCGTTGCGACAAATCCGTTAAAAACAAATACAAAGTATTTCACAACCCGCATATTGCAGTGGATCCATTAAAAACAAATACAAACTTCACGCATTGAAAACAAATATATGAAATCTTATGTAAAAAGGTGAAGCGTGATGCATTGACAATATCTGAAATCTTATGTAAAAAGGTGAAGTGTTGCGGCAGTACCATTAAACTGAACGAAAAATTGTGGCATGTTAACTCGCAACTCAATCGGGTTTGAATGTATAAAATATATTATATAATTATATAATAATAATAACAATAATAGTGATTGTAACAATAATAATAATAATAATAATAATAATAATAATGATAATAATAATTAAATTTAGAAAGTATAGGGTTTATTAAAACTAGAGTAAATTGCCATTTTAGTCCCTGATTTTGTCTAAATTTGCCATTTTAGTTCAAATAGTTTTTTTTTGCCTCTGGGTCCCTGACTTTTCCTTTTTGTTGCCATTTTGATCACATGCACTAACTCCATCCAAAAACTCCATCTTTAACCAGGGGTATTTTGGGGATTTTCATTTTAAATGTTTTCAATTGCCATTTTGATCCAATTCCAAAAAATCAAAAAAATTCCAAAAAATTCTAAAAAATCATAAAAATTCTAAAAAATTCTAAAAAATCCAAAAAATCCGTTTCGGCGCGAACCGTTTCGAACCCGAACCGTTTTGAGCTGAACCGTTTCAACGCGAACCATTTCCTGAACCGTTTCGAGCTGAACCGTTTCGACGTGAACCGTTTCGACCCGAACCGTTTCGACCCGTACCGTTTCGACCCGAACCGTTTCGAGCTGAACCGTTTCGACCCGTACCGTTTCGACCGGAACCGTTTCAAGCTGAACCGTTTCGACCCGTACCGTTTCGACCCTTACCGTTTCAAGCTCGAAACGGTTTAGCTCGAAACGGTTCGGCTCGAAACAGTTCAGATCGAAACGGTTCAGCTCGAAACGGTTCAGCTCGAAACAGTTCAGCTCGAAACGGTACGGGTCGAAACGGTTCGCGTCGAAACGGTTCAGCTCGAAACGATTCGGGTCGAAACGGCTCGGGTCGAAACGGCTCAGCTCGAAACGGTTCGGCTCGAAACGGTTCGGGTCTAAACGGTTCGCGTCGAAACGGTTCAGCTCGAAACGGTTCGGCGGTTCGCGCCGAAACAGATTTTTTGTACTTTTTTAGAATTTTTTAGAATTTTTATGATTTTTTAGAATTTTTATTATTTTTTAGAATTTTTTGGAATTTTTTTGATTTTTTGGAATTTTTTTGATTTTTTGGAATTGGATCAAAATGGCAATTGAAAACATTTAAAATGAAAATCCCCAAAATACCCCTGGTTAAAGATGGAGTTTTTGGATTGAGTTAGTGTATGTGATCAAAATGACAACAAAAGGGAAAAGTCAGGGACCCAGAGGAAAAAAAAAACTATTTGGACTAAAATGGCAAATTTGGACAAAACTCAGGGACTAAAATGGCAATTTACTCTTAAAACTAAAAGTAAACCATAAGGGTTATTTCTTATTTATACTAATACTCTAAGAGAAACTATTTTACTTCTAGTAATAGTATAAGGGAAGAAAACATAATTATTTTATGGAATAAAAGCTTGTACTGTAATAACCCGATATTTTCAAACGAATCATAGCGTGACACATGTCTTGAAAACCTTCCACATAATTCAAATATGTTGAAAAGGAGGGATTATAATTGTAAAACGGGCAAAATAAAGAGTTAAGGGGCTAAATATGCCTAAAAGGCAATTATTTTGGTCACTGGCGGTCCCTTGCGGAACGCATAACAATCCCCTTGCGGTCCACAAGGGTGTTTAAAATAATATACACATCCCATTTCCAAAAGAGCTTTCAGCAACCTCTAGGAACTCGATTAAATTTTAGTATGCCTTACCATCCACAGACCGATGGTCAAAGTGAGAGTACAATCCAGACGTTGGAAGACATGCTTAGAGCATGCGTCGTTGATTTAGGTGGTATCTAGGATGACCACCTACCATTGATTGAATTATCCTATAACAAAAGCTACCACACTAGTATAAAAGCCGCTCCGTTTGAGGCTTTTTACGGAAGTAAGTGTAGGATGTCCGTATGTTGGGCAGAACTTGGAGAAAGTCAATTTTCCAGGCCTGAGATAGTTCTTGAGACTACGGATAAGATTATACAAATCCATGATAGACTCAAGGCTGCCCGAGACAGACAAAAGAGCTATGCTGACAAGAGGAGGAAACCTCTTAAATTCCAAATCGGTGATAAAGTCACCTTGGAAAGGTGTAATGAGATTTGGAAAGAAGGACAAGTTAAGGCCAAGATACATCGGACCATTCTAGATAATCGAATGTGTCGACTCCATTGCTTACAAGCTTAAGCTTCCTAAGGAACTAAGCGGAATACATGATGTAGTCCATATTTCAAATTTAAAGAAATGCTTGGCCGATGAGTCACTAGCAATACCTCATCAAGATGTTCAAATCGGTGAGAAGTTACCATTTATTGAAAAACCTTTATCGATCGAAGATCGACAATTTAAAAAGCTCCGCAAAAGAAGTTCCCCAATGGCATCAAACCATTGGAGCATTTTGGTTGCACCTTCTTCGCCTGTGAAGGGTAGCGGGTTACAAGAGACGAACTGCTTGAAGGTGAAAGTTGACTTACGCGGTTCGGACTTGGAGTCAACTGAAGCATAAGGGGATTCAGTGTTAGGTGGGGGTTGAATCTTGCTAACGATATCAGGTATAACTTTGACCATCTGCTTGGCCATGAACTTCATGAGATCCTTCTTCGACATCGAGTCAGAGTTGGAGTCCTTTTTGGTGCCATACTTGGAACCAGATTTGGATGCCTTGCGGGTGTTGGAGAGGCGTTGGGAAGACATCTAAATAATCGAAAATAGAGGGAAAGATGAGACTTTATCATAATATGTTTATAAAAATTACATTGTTTGCATATATGAGCATGTAAGTATTCACATAACACGTATGATTTACATAGATTGCATGAGTATAACAAGTATTTACAAAGCATACTCACATATAAATGCGAAAAGGAATATAAATTTAGTTTGTTCACAAGAATTATTATTGTTTTTGATTGCGAGAGACGTGCAAATTGTGCATTGGTTTTGAAACGAACGAAGGTATCAAGTATAAAACACATTAAAATTGAGATAACATAAAAGAGAGTTAACGTAAAATATTGAATGTCACGGAACGTAACTAAGATTATTCCAAAGTGAATCGAAGATCCTTTCAAATTAGGAACACATGTTTTGGCCTAATAGACAAAATACTCTCGTCGAGAAGCGATTAACGGTGTTTTACCCTTCCAGTTACTACACGTCCCTAATCGATTGAAAAATTGAAACTTTGGCGAGATTGAAAATCAAGGAGTGGGATTAGTTGACAAGATGCGGGTTTCATCCCTAACTTGACAACATCTGTCACGGCCCCCGACCCGGTTTGACCCGTTTCAGGAGCCGCGAGACAGAAATCCCGTGATATTTATGTGATTTTAGCAGCGGAATTCTTTAACATCAGGATCGTTATAAAGCTAAAAACTTTTCCCGATTATTTTATTTCACAATTCGGGCTAAAACCCCGATAATTTACAAAAATAAGATTTTTCTGATAAATCTTTATTTCAAAACATATTTCTTTATTTTATACTAAGCCACTATCTTAAGCTTGAAATGCACCCCGGCACTTTTCCTGAATTACAGTAGATCACCTGAAACATGTTTGAAAAAGGTTTTGTCAGTGGGGAAATACTGAGTGAATCATTCATTTTACTAAAACGACACAATTGTTATAATTCACAGTGTTAAGATCTTTTACACATGTTTCTGATATCAACCAACTACCCACAGTATTTGTCACTCGACCGGATCTGTGACAGTGGTCATATCACCATTAGCTGCCCCAATGAATGACGTATCACTAAATTTTAGGTTCGCCCACCTAAAGTGATAAAACAATAGTAATGTGCACAATACCCCACATACTGGCTGTAATTTGGTGATTACATCAACTTAATCACTGTAATTATAATTCTGAAAATAATTTGGAGTATTGTAAAATAGTTGATAAAAAGAGAATGACTCACATTGCAGATTTGATACAGATAGAATATGATTTAGCCTGGTTAACCTAATTGCAATAATAATGCACACAAAACTGGGTTAGTGATCAATACAGCAGTCACGATAACTCACGAAATCAAATTCTCACAATGAACGACAAAGTGCAATACTTAAACATTCATCGATTTAACGACGAACGACAAAGTATAACCCAATGTGGGCAGCACTTAAACATTCTTTGGATATATTGATCTCGGAAAATGAATCGTAATAGCGATCGAGTAATTACCCTGTTTTGCGGCAGCGATTCGAAAGCAGTGTGTGTTTAATTGTGATATTACTGATCTATCTCGACGTACACAGAGCGTATTAACGTCGTTTCAACTTCTAAAGGCTACTGCCAATGTCTGCTATTTATAGTGAAATTTGGGACTCCCTTACGGACCGTATGGCTTTTCCCTTTACGGTCCGTAAAGGGTGCAGTCTATATACCTATGCTAGTTGGTTTCGGGACTAGCTTGCATGAATCACCAAAAATTTGAATTTCAATCTGTACAACGCGATTTTAAGATAATTATCAACTAGGGTTTACCCCCCCTGAGTTTTAGGGGCCCTGATCCTGATTCCGATTGTTCCGAAAATTTTAGGATTAGTGCGGAATTACTTGGGTGTCTCAATTAGGGTTTCTTTATTGACTAATTATAATTCTAATTATAAATTTTAATGAGAGTTGTTACATCCTCCCTACCTTAAGAAAAATCTCGTCCTCGAGATTCATTGAAATAGATGAGGGTATTTCCGCTTCATTTCTGACTCCAGTTCCCAAGTATATTCTGGTCCTCTCTTTGAATTCCATTTGACTTTCACCAGTACTAGTCGCTTGTGTTTGAGAAACTTGATTTTCTTATCTTCTATTTGTAAGGGTTTCTCTATGAATTTTAGCTTTTCATTTACCTCCACATCTTGAAGAGGTACTACCAGGGATTCGTCTGATAGACATTTCTTAAGATTGGATATATGAAATACATCATGTACTCCAGCTAGTTCTTCTGGTAGTTGTAAGCGATAAGCAACTGGTCCGATTCGTTGAATCACTGGGAATGGTCCAACATATCTTGGACTCAGTTTTCCTTTCTTACTGAATCGTACGACTCTTTTCCAAGGAGAAACTTTTAAAAGTACTTTATCTCATATCTGGAATTCTAGTGGCTTGCGGCGATTGTCTGCATAGCTCTTCTGGCGATCTCGAGCCGTCTTTAGTCTTTCCTTGATTTGTGATATCTTGTCAGTGGTTTCTTGCACGATTTCTGGACCTGATAATTGACTTTCTCCTAT
The DNA here is from genome assembly GCF_002127325.2 of Helianthus annuus. Taxonomy (NCBI): domain Eukaryota; kingdom Viridiplantae; phylum Streptophyta; class Magnoliopsida; order Asterales; family Asteraceae; genus Helianthus; species Helianthus annuus. Next base: position 111,214,707 of record NC_035448.2, read on the forward strand.
TTCTGCCCAACATACGGGAGTTCTACACTTGCGTCCATACAGTGCTTCGAATGGAGCGGCTTCAATGCTTGAGTGATAACTATTATTATAGGAGAATTCGATTAATGGTAAATGGTTATCCCAATTACCACCAAAGTCAATTACACATGCTCGGAGCATGTCCTCTAGAGTTTGGATCGTCCTTTCACTTTGTCCGTCTGTTTGTGGATGATATGCAGTACTTAAATTGAGTCGGGTTCCCATTGATTCTTGGAAACTTGTCCAGAAACGGGAAGTGAAACGACTATCTCTATCCGATACAATGGAGAGTGGAACTCCATGTAAGGATACTATTTCATCTACGTACAACTTGGCTAACCTTTCCATGTTAAAGGTTTCCTTTATTGGTAGAAAATGAGCGGATTTGGTTAATCGATCTACGATCACCCAAATGGCATCATTACCTTTTCTGGTTTTGGGTAACTTAGTAACAAAGTCCATTGTTATGAGTTCCCATTTCCATACAGGCATTTCTAACTGTTGTAGCAGACCTGAAGGTTTCTGATGTTCGGCTTTAACTTGTGAACAAGTTAGACACTTAGATACGTATTCGGCTATATCCTTCTTCATTCCTATCCACCAGAAATTTTTTCTTAAATCTTGGTACATCTTATTGTTTCCTGGATGTACAGTATACCTAGATTTATGAGCTTCGTCTAAAATCTTTGACCTTAAATTTCCCTGTTTAGGTACCCAAATTCTGCTTTTGTGGAATTTCCAAATTCCATCATTTCCTTGTTCCAATTCTTTTAGGTAACCTTTCATTCCTTCGGCATCGTCCTTGATTGCCGTTTCGTGAATTTCTTTCAATTGTTCCATTAAATCTACTTGTAGATTTATTCTAAGGGCACGGACTCGCCTTTGCTTCTCATGATACTTACGACTTAAGGCGTCTGCGACTACGTTTGCCTTTCCTTCGTGATATTGAATATCACAGTCGTAATCACTCAGGATTTCCATCCATCTTCTTTGCCTCATGTTTAACTCTTTTTGCCCAAATATATACCTTAAACTCTTATGATCTGTATAAATAGTAAACTTACTTCCATACAGATAATGTCTCCATATCTTAAGGGCAAAAACTATAGCTCCTAATTCTAAATCATGAGTCGTATAGTTTTCTTCGTGCTTTTTCAATTGTCTGGAAGCATACGCAATTACCTTCTTGCGTTGCATCAACACACCTCCATATCCTAATTTTGAAGCATCACAATATACTTCAAAATCTTCTGTTCCTTCTGGTAAGGCTAAGATTGGAGCTTTGGTTAATTTCTGCTTTAAGATTCTGAAGGCTTCTTCTTGTTTAGGTCCCCACTCAAACTTAGTGGCTTTACAGGTTAGCTTAGTTAATGGTATAGCTATCTTGGAAAAATCCTTAATAAATCGTCTATAATACCCAGCTAATCCTATAAAACTTCTAATTTCCATTGCAGTTTGCGGAACCTTCCAATTGGTAATTGCTTCTATCTTAGCAGGATCTACGTGAATACCTTCGTGATTCACCATGTGTCCTAAGAATTGCACTTCTTGTAGCCAAAATTCACATTTCCAGAATTTGGCGTACAACCTTTCTTTTCTTAACAAAGTTAGGAGTGCATGCAAGTGCTGACAATGTTCGTCCTGACTTTTTGAATAAATAAGTATATCGTCTATGAAAACAATTACAAATTTATCCAAATATGGTTTACAGATCCTGTTCATCATGTCCATAAATGCTGCAGGTGCATTAGTTAATCCAAAGGGCATGACTGTAAACTCATAATGTCCATACCTAGTTCTAAAAGCAGTTTTAGGTATGTCTTCTTCTTGAACCTTTAATTGATGATATCCGGAGCGCAAGTCTATCTTAGAAAAATATTTAGCGCCTTGTAATGGATCAAAAAGATCATCAATCCTAGGTAATGGGTATCGATTCTTAATTGTAACCTTATTCAACTCTCTATAATCGATACACATTCTCATCGATCCATCTTTCTTTTTCACAAACAACACTGGTGCACCCCAAGCGGATGAACTAGGTTGTATAAATCCTTTGCTTAGTAATTCATCTAATTGCTTTTTCAATTCTAGCATTTCGGTAGGAGCTAATCGATAGAGTGCCTTGGCTATCGGTGTAATTCCTGGAATTAGATGAATTCTAAATTCTACCTCCCTATCTGGTGGTAACCCAGGTAAATCTTTCGGAAGTACATCTGGGTATTCTGAGACTACAGGAATTTCCTTAAGTTCTTTTCCTTTAGTACAAATGATTACTGAAATCATATATACTATTCCTTGTTTTCGTTCATAATTAGCAACTTTCATTACTGATATGAACTTCAGCGGCTTTCGAGGTTTATCTCCTGTAATCATGATTACTTTCCCAGTAGGTGATTGAATTTCTATAGAGTTTCTATCACGAATGATTTGAGCATGGTTGGCTATCAACCAATCCATTCCTAACACAACATCAAATTCAGCTAATTTCATAGGCAATAGGTTTGCAGCAAATTTATGACCTGAGAGTTCTATTTCTACTTTTTGCAAAACCTGATTGATTTTTACTGTACTCCCATCTGCAGTTTCGACTGTAAAAATCTGCCTAACGGTAGTTAAAGGTAACTTAAGAGCTTGACAGAATGAAGTATTTATAAAACTTTGGTTTGCACCAGAGTCAAATAATACTTTTGCATAAACCTTGTGAACTAGAAACGTACCGGCGATGACATCCGGAATGAGCTCTGCTTCTTGAGTGGTTAGCTGGAATGCTCTGGCATTCTTCTTAGTAGCTCCTTCGGTCGCTTTGGGTTTGTTGTCTACTGGGTTGGCTAACTTAGGACATTCTGTTTTGAAATGTCCGGCTTCTCCACAATTGTAACAAATTATGGATTTCTTCCTGCAGTTTTCTTCACGATGTCCTATCGTTTTGCAAAAATTGCAAAGTTTGTTACATTTTCCAAAATGATTCTTTTTGCAAATTTTGCAGAATGGCAAAGTTGAGGATTGCCATGTTCCTCTTTTCTTGAAATTCCTACTATTACCCACTCTAAATCCTTGGGTAATTTTCTGGGCTAGTTCCTTCTTCCTATCTTCATCTCTTGTACGTATCAGTTCATCAGTTAGGGTGTTAGCTAATTCTACTACATCGTCAATAGTGCGAGGTCTCGCAGCCTTAACGATATTGCGAATTTCGCTAATTAATCCCCAAATATAGCGAGAAATGAGTACCGGTTCTGGCGAAGCCAGGTTAGGTACCACTCTAGCATATTCGAAGAATGTCGAAGTATAACCACGACAATCCACACCTAACATCCGATGAGTTAGGAACTTATTTGCCATTTGTTCCTTTTCATACTCAAGACAGAATTTTCTTTCTACGAGATTCTTAAATTCTTCCCAAGTCATAGCATAAGCCCTATCTCTTCCTTTAGCTTGTAACACAGTGTTCCACCATTCGAGTGCTCCTTCTTTAAACAGATTTGATGCGTACATGACCTGATCATCTTTGGCACACTTACTTATTGCAATTACTGCTTCGGTTTTCTCTAACCAACGCAGTGATGCAGTTGCCCCTTCATTGCCTGCAAATTCAGTGGGTTTACAAGCAAGGAATTCTTTGAAAGTGCAACCAGGTGTTGCAGCCTTCCGTTTCTTAGGGAGCGGCGTGTGCTGGGATTCATTATCATGATTAACATGATTATGGCCACCGTTGATACTATTACTGAAGTTATCTTCAGTAGTACGTTTACTAGGAATGATATGTTGCGGTTCGATTGGACTTTTTACAGCAGCAACAAATGCTGGAATAGCATTGGCTATCCCTTGAGCAACAATATTTTCAATATCTTGTCTAGTCATATATTGATCTCCTGGATGTTGCTCCGACTGATTAACCTCATTTACTGGTTCATTACCACTATTTGCCATCTGATAATATATAATAATTTTTATTAGTATTTGATAAATAGTAATCATACATAAACAATCAGACAATTTATAATACATGTATAGTCAAAACTATCGATTTCTCGATTCCATTTCATATCCGTTATAGTATGCATCACTACACACAGATATTTTACAAAGTTTTATTCGAAGTTATGTTACAGACTGATTTCATTATATACTATTACACAACTATAGTTTTACCATCCTCCTATCCCTCACCATTTGTTGTTCTAAAAACGCATTTCCCTTTCATCATATTTCCAGGCAATCTGTCCCCCTATCTCCCTGATTCTATTCCCTGCATCCATCAACTCTTCACCGAAATGGCGAAGTTCGGCCATATTCTCAGTGCTCATTGGTGGATTAGGTAGGGGTTCTGGATCAAATTGCGGGAGGAAGGAATAAGGGTCGTTGACAATATTTTGAAATTGCCAATCATTCGTCCACCATTCTTCCATTTCTATAGGTTGAGCGTGGACTATTGGTTCTGGGATTGCTGGTGCAAAATTCATAGGGATTGGATTTTCACTAGGATGGGTAAAAACATTCGTATTGAAAGGCTGAATAGTTTCACAGTTTGCCAATAGAAAATCTATTTCATCCTGAAAAGTTATTTCCTGGTTTTGGTTTTGATTGGAGCTCTCTCCGATTTCTATCTGAGTTGGTCTAGAACCTTGTCCTATTTCCATTTCTATTTCCTTAGAATATTCCTCAAACTGTATCTCCATTTGCCTAGAATCTTTCTGAACTTCAATTTCCATTTCCGGCTGTTTACCAGTTTCTTTTGCTATTTCTAAAGGATTGTTTATTTTAGGAAGTTTCGGGACTGGCTTTTTCCTACGGATACGATGTCCCCACACGTAATTCTTCTTTTTCTTTCGTTTTGGCTTTGTCAAAGGTGGAGCATGGAATTCTACAGGTTGGTCCACATCAGCAAAATATCCAGTAAACTCTTGGGAAACTTCTATATTCACCGGGTAAAGATTGAGGTTCTGAAAAGCTTCAGATATCTCGCTCATGCTGTGTAGCATATATGCAAAATGCACAGAAATGCTAAGTTAAAACTTTGGAACAAAGTTTAACAAATAAACATCGAAGTTTTATTGCACACTATTTGTACAAAATAACAGGAAAGAACACACTCAGATTTATTTATTTATTTACTGGGAAATGCTATTACTAGATTTAGGGTATTTAAAGATTTGCATGTTCTGCTACAGTGGCTAGCATATACAAATTTGTCCATTTCTCATCTAGCTTGTCTTCCCAAGGTGATTTATTAATTAACTCCTGGGTTTCCTTTTTAATTCTCTTTTCCCGGATTTGCTCCTTACTTTTCTTAATAATCATACTCCTTTTTCTAGGAGAAAGCGGTTTCTCATATTGTGCTTTTCGCACAAATATTCCTTCTTCAGGGATTGTAGGGAGTTTTGAAAATTTAGTTTTGGATGAACTTCCCTCTTCGTAGACTGACCTATCTAATTTAAGATAGATATCTTGCAACTTTTGCTTACCCATACTGTAACTAACAAATAGTCAGTTTAATAAAACACATAATCACATAATAGTAATCAGGAAAAATTAAGTATCTGTTAAATACTTAATTAGCTTAACTCAGTGGCTCTGATACCACCTTATTTCTGTCACGGCCCCCGACCCGTTTTTACCCGTTTTTACCCGTTTCAGGAGCCGCGGGACAGAAATCCCGTGATATTTATGTGATTTTAGCAACGGAATTCTTTAACATCAGGATCGTTATAAAGCTAAAAACTTTTCCCGATTATTTTATTTCACAATTCGGGCTAAAACCCCGATAATTTACAAAAATAAGATTTTTATGATAAATCTTTATTTCAAAACATATTTCTTTATTTTATACTGAGCCACTATCTTAAGCTTGAAATGCTCCCCGGCACTTTTCCTGAATTACAGTAGATCACCTGAAACATGTTTGAAAAAGGTTTTGTCAGCGGGGAAATACTGAGTGAATCATTCATTTTACTAAAACGACACAATTGTTATAATTCACAGTGTTAAGATCTTTTACACATGTTTCTGATATCAACCAACTACCCCCAGTATTTGTCACTCGACCGGATCTGTGACAGTGGTCATATCACCATTGGCTGCCCCAATGAATGACGTATCACTAAATTTTAGGTTCGCCCACCTAAAGTGATAAAACAGTAGTAATGTGCACAATACCCCACATACTGGCTGTAATTTGGTGATTACATCAACTTAATCACTGTAATTATAATTCTGAAAATAATTTGGAGTATTGTAAAATAGTTGATAAAAAGAGAATGACTCACATTGCAGATTTAATACGGATAGAATATGATTTAGCCTGGTTAACCTAATTTCAATAATAATGCACACAAAACTGGGTTAGTGATCAATACAGCAGTCACGATAACTCACGAAATCAAATTCTCACAATGAACGACAAAGTGCAATACTTAAACATTCATCGATTTAACGACGAACGACAAAGTATAACCCAATGTGGGCGGCACTTAAACATTCTTTGGATATATTGATCTCGGAAAATGAATCGTAATAGCGATCGAGTAATTACCCTGTTTTGCGGCAACGATTCGAAAGCAGTGTGTGTTTAATTGTGATATTACTGATCTATCTCGACGTACACAGAGCGTATTAACGTCGTTTCAACTTCTAAAGGCTACTGCCAATGTCTGCTATTTATAGTGAAATTTGGGACTCCCTTACGGACCGTATGGCTTTTCCCTTTACGGTCCGTAAAGGGTGCAGTCTATATACCTATGCTAGTTGGTTTCGGGACTAGCTTGCATGAATCACCAAAAATTTGAATTTCAATCTGTACAACGCAATTTTAAGATAATTATCAACTAGGGTTTACCCCCCCTGAGTTTTAGGGGCCCTGATCCTGATTCCGATTGTTCCGAAAATTTTAGGGTTAGTGCGGAATTACTTGGGTGTCTCAATTAGGGTTTCTTTATTGACTAATTATCATTCTAATTATAAATTTTAATGAGAGTTGTTACAACATCGTACCCTAAGTGTGGTCGGTACTCGTCGAATGGGTCGAGAAAGTTAACTCCGACTCGTCGACAAGGGTCCACTGGATGAGATTAAGAAATTTTCCATTAAGGTGTGGATTTCACTCCTAACTTGATGGCATAATCTCGTGCAAAAATCGAATACACGGATTGGGAGTCGTTCACCAAATTGTGGGTTTCACGCCTATTTTGATGAAGTTATCTCGTTTGTATGATACGAGTGTCTTTGAGTCCTCAAATGTGTATTGTGTAAATGTCTTAGGGAAGACACATGTATAATTAAGACAAAAGTATAAGATAGAAGCAAATTAGGAAGAAATTGTAACATTTAAGCAAGGAAGCAAGAATGGTCAAGTTTGGTCACTTAAACTATAGACTAGGTCGAACATGGCAATTTTACCTAATTCCCTAAAGTTATGGCTCTTATACCAATATGTCACACCCCAACCGAAGGCGGAAACATCGGACTGAGACGAAAACGAGATTGCTCGAGACTTCATAACACTATTGCGATAATATTTAATTCAAAACTGATTTCATTCATCTCAAATAATTCAAGTTACAACAAATGAACTTTAAAGTACAACATTGGAAGGAAAAAGTACAACATTGTTTAAGACAAAATACAAAAACAATACAACAACATTATCTAGAATCTAAGTGTGTATCTAAGCATTTCCTACTAGATTCCATGAGCATCAATGTCATCAATCTACAATATGTTTTAAAGTATAGTTCAATACACAACGTATTGGCGAGTATACAAGTTTAATAATAGCATAAGTATATAAAATGGTTTAAACAAATCCACATGGCAAAAATTAGGGGTGAGCAGAAAACCGAAATAACCGAACCATAACCGAAATAACCGACAAAACCGAACCAAAAAAATCGAACCGAAACAAAAACCGACGGTTCGGATTTCAAATTTTTAATAACCGAAAATTTCGGTTCGGTTTTTGGATAACCATTTTCAATAACCGAAAAAAACCAAAACGAACCAAAACGAAAAAAAACATATATTTTTACGTTTAAGTTTAAGTTGTTTATGTGTTTAACCCATGGTACTAGAAATTATTAATTTCTATTCTTGAATATTAAGTATTTTATAATAAAACATTAACATGTTGTTTATAATTGAGATGATTTATTTATTGCCTACAACAAATAACAAAATTTAATATAAAATTAAATAATCTTCAAAGTATTATAAAAGAAAATGTCTTGATAAAAACTTTAGAGAAACATAAAAATATATTGGAAGATTAGGTTTATATAAACATTATTAATTAAAAAGGCTAAATATAACAACTTAGATCTAAATATATAATAAAGATCCTTGAATTTTAAATTATATCTTTTATTTTTTAATCTTACATAATTGTGTTTCAAAAATCGAAATAACCGAAAAACCGAACCGAACCGGTGAAAAAACCGAAACCGAACGGTTTTCAAAAACCGAAAACCGAAAACCAACATTTCGATTTCGGTTTTAGTTTTGCCCAAAAACCGAACCGAACCGAACCGTGCACACCCCTAGCAAAAATAGTTAACTAGACTAATGTAAACCTGGCATGCAACTATACAAGTCAATCCTCTAATTACCGCATGTTTTAAAGACTTAACATGACCACAAGACTACGGGCAGTGCATTACTCCTATAGCGTTATACATGTTAAGGGGAGGCTCGTACGAAGTTAATGACAAGTAAATTACATAAGAATGCTCCAATGAATATAAATCAAGTATAACGTATCTAAGCATGCATGATTGGATTGTTTGTGTTTGTATAAAGTATAAGTGTAAATGTGTAATTTGATAATGTAAACATATTGCACCCAAAAGTGTAAAATGGAAAAAGGGCGTTCGAGTATACTCACAGTTTTGCAAATCTTCGATTAATAAACCCGCGAGTTGTTGTGTAATTGGCGAGAGTGCTGGAACACCGAGGTTACCCTACATGGGGTGAACGAAGGTGTGAGTCGTTGGAGTTTGAAGGAAGGATTCAGATTTGGAATGTAAAGTAGATAAGTATATAAGTATAAAAGTATGATAACACAGAAATTATATTTCGTCCTGGCACTTGTTACAACACTGAGTTACTGTGATTTCATGGGTCCTGATTTGCCAGTCAGAATCAGTAACGAGGAACATGGAAACGAAATAAACGGAAACTGAGCATCACAACTCTGTTCGGGTGAATGGACAGGTCGAACGAATGGACAAGTACCCTTCGTGCGAGTGGGAGTCCCCTTCACGCGAATGGCGTCTGTTTCTGTGGACAGAACTTCGTTTCGAACGTTTTAACTATTAAACAGTGTTGTGAGTTCAGTTGGGTTATTTAGTTATATTATATAGTATAGTAACAGTCCTATAGTCATATAGATCACAGAAGTCATGTATGGAGGTAATAACCTCATTATAAGTTCACCAAAAGCACAAGTTCATTAACTAAGTTAACAAATAGGTTGGTCATGAATAACATAAAGTAAAAACAGAATGTAAAATGGCAGAATGTAAAATAACAGAATGTAAAATACCAAACGGCCGACCGAGGACAACCCGGGTGTGGCGTCTCAACATGGAAGGTATGAACAAAGTGTTGGAGGCTGGACGGGGTTAACTCAATCTAGGTCTAGGAGATCGTTTGGGAGTTCGTTTGCAAGTTTTTAAGTGAGGCGGTGGAACTAGATTGGAAGCCAAGGCTCCACAGTTCACACTCTGTTAGCACAGAATTGTCCATATTGAGAATGGGGATCTGAGTTACATTCAACACTTAGAAAAATGCCGGAACGAAAGGAAAACAGGCATTTCGCACGAAAGGGAAGTACCCTTCGCGTGAATGGGAAGACCCTTTGCAGAAAGGTCTAACCTTTCATGCGAATGGTCCTGTTTTGGAGACGCAACAGTTCGGTTTTGTTTGAACAGTTCATCTTATTGGCTGGAATCAACCTCAACACTATCCCACAGCTATAGACTTAGCTTGTGAGCTCGGTGGGTTCATGATCCTGCCAATATCAGATTGTTGTTTATAAAAGTTTTGAAGTAAAAAGGACTTCAATCCTAGCTTGAATCTCCAAAAATGGTGAGCTTCATTGTTCAGACTGCCATGGCAAGTTTGTGAATGCTCCCAAGAGGATAGATAAGCTGAAAGATGAAGAAGATAGTAGAAAAGTAGAAGGGAAATCATAGAAAGGATGATGTTAGTGAGCTTAGAACTCACTTAAAAGGTTCTGGAAGTGTTCTGCTCGAAATGCTCGATTTCAGTAAGTTGGGAGAGAAATTCGGAGGGTGGAAGGTGAGAAATGAAGGTGAGGGTTCGTATTTATAGGCTGAGATGGGCCTTGGAACGAGTGGGCTTTGGGCAAATGGGCTTTTGGGACTAAAGGGCTCCGGGCGAATGGGCCATTCGCATGAAAGGAAAGCCCTTTCGCATGAAAGGTCCAGTCGCTCGGAAAGTTAGGTTTTGGTCGATTTTGCGTATAATTAGTCCGTTTTTTAGCGTTTTAAGCGTGTAAATACAATGCATAAGTGTAATGTATGTGTCAACTGTATTCGCATGTATAACAAGTATGAGTTTGCTTATAAAAGTATCAAGTTCGCACGTATAACGAGTATCATAATGAATGTATAACAAGTATGTATGAAATGTGTATAGCACGATGTATAAAAATGATCAAGTTTTATTATGATCTAAGTCTCGGATTACAAAGCTTGGAAATGAAAGATGAATACAAGAGAATACAAGTTTCCATAAATAGAAATACAAACAAACTTTCTAAATGAGGAAAGTTTCAAAAAACGAAGCATTACAACAAACATGATTAGTGGTGCTATTTTAGTGGTGCTATTGAGTCGATATAAACTTAAACATATTTATTTGATACCTAAAACACTACACAAACTAAAAATGCAATTATATATTATAACTTAATTATTTACACTTAAAAGATTAGGTCACACTAAAATCATCCCATCAAAACAACTACACTAAAAGAATTTGGACACACCACCTAAATAAAAAAGGAGCAATTCAAAGTTAATTAAAATAATTAGAGCAACCATCACAATCATAGCAACAATAATGATTCACTGTTTTCGTATAACAAAATTGGTGTCAAATTAAAATTAGGATAGTATTTATGTCGTTATGATATGTTATTCTATGTCATCTTATGTTGCATGCACCATGTTGTCATATATTATGTTATATTAGATCATATTGTATCATAATCTATTCTATATATATAATGTATAAGATAATGACATTTTTAAGTATCCAAAAGTTAAAAACTTTTTGTTGCTTTAATGTATATATATAATGCATAAGATAATCACATTTTAGAGTACACAAAAGTTAAAAAAAAATTACTTTAATGTATAAGATACAACCTAAAATGAAGGTAAATTGGTTTTTTGAATACTAATTACATTTTAATATTTTCATCTTAATTACACTTCAATTCCCTTGTCTTTACATTTTAATCATTTCATCTTAATTACCCTTTAGTTCCCTAGTCTTTAACAATATCATTAGTTAATAGTTACACTTTACCATCTTATAAAAACTAAATATCTCCACGATTTTTAAACGATCATAACTTTTTTGAACGTTACATTTTTAATTAAAAAATTGATATGTTACGTGATTAACAGTGTCTAAGGGTGTGCAATAACTGAATCGCTAACTGAAACCGAACTAAAATCAACCAAAAACTAAATTAATTGAAAACCGATTAACAGAAATTAGAATTAACCAAAACCGGTTATCAATATCCTAGTTTAAACAAAATTAACTGAACCGAACGATTCATATTTTTATACATGTCTAGTTTATACCTTTCGTTTATGTATTTTATATATTATACCTCTGTTTTATGTATGTATGCATACATTTGATGTATTTATACATCTTTATACTTCAATTTCATGTATTTCTAAACTAAAGTTTTAGCTTTTGGTTTTGGCTATTAATTGAAATTAAATGAATGAAACAAAAAACCATCCGTCTAACCGAATTGATTAAATGAAAACTGATTGGTTAATAAAATAGACTAACGGATTACTTCGGTTTCAATTAAGAATAAAAACCAAACAACGCACACCCCGACAGTGTCTGTGTTTCCCGCCGCATCACGTGAGCACCCTTCTAGTATATATTTATTTATATGTTTAATATGGGGTAAGATTAAAATAAAAAGTTAAGTTTTTGTCTAAGTAGGCTAAGAATGCGACTTTTCCCTTTCATTTTTCAAATCAATGGTCAAAATTAAAGTGTACGGAAAAATGGGTGTAAGGGTACATTTGAAAAAAAAAATTACATATGTTAACTTTTTTCAACCTTCCTACCATTTTTCAAATGTTCATAACTTTTTAATGTCATTATTAAAAATAAATTAATTGAACCATAAAATGTAGCATATGTTTATCTTTATTTGAATACAATATTGCTTTACAGAAATGACAACTAAAAATAACACAAAAAAATTGTGTTTTAATTCTATGTTGCATAACGTTTTTGTGCTGGTCTTTTTATACTGCATTTTTTATTACCTTTTTGTACTAGATCTTTTATACTGTATTTTTTATGATATATTTTTTAGGATCATGATCAAATATGAAGTTTATTTTGGCTAGGAAGGATAGAACCAATAGGATTATGACAAGTGGCAAAATTTAAAATAAAGAGGAAGGGTATTTTAGTCAATTGTATCCAATCTTCTTCTTTCTTCTTTCCAGTCCGTTGCGTTTTAGAAAGTATATTTTGTTTTGTGTTTTTAGGCTATTGCATTTTAAAAATAAAACATTTCTTTGTGTTTCTGGCCAATGCGTTTTACCAATAAGACATTTCTTTATGTTTTTTGTGCATTGCATTTTAGGAAAAAAAGTCATTTTTTACGTTTTTTTTTCTATTGCGTTTTACGCAACTGGGTTTTCTTCCATTGCATTTTACGCAACTGGGTTTTCGAAAAAAAATCGAAAATTTAGCAATAGTATACTCGTTTTAAAGATCAAAAACTCTCGTTTTTTTTGGTGCAATTTTATAAAAAAAAATAATGTCGTATGAAAAAGTTATTAACGTTTAAAAAATGGGGGGAATTGGAGGAGAGGAAAACTATTGTCTTGGATTGATTACAATGCCCTTACACAAACCCACGCGCCTCTTTTCTTCTCTTCAATTTCACCCATTTAATCTTAGCCCTTGATTAAATCAATTGATGGTCAAGATTACTTCCTAGCCTTCCTAGCCAAAAAAACTTTCTATTATATCATAACCCTATTTTTTATTATATTTTGAGAAAATAAAAGGTGAAAGTTTATATTTTAAGATAAAGTCCTTTTTAATTATAATAACTAGGTTTAAATAAGTTCGCCGCGTTGCGGCGAATTTCTTTTGTTATTTAGTATGTGTTTACATGTGTTTTAAAATCACTACGAACGTGTTGCGAACAGAACTGCTAACAAGAATAAAAAGAAAATGAAGAAAAAAACACTAAAAGATAACCGAAAGAAAATCAACCAAAAAAGTTGTATGGTAACGAGGTTGTTCGTATGAAACTCGTGGTCAGAGATGAGCAAATTGTTCTGGGTACCGGTACCAAATTTTCCGAACCGAAAGATCTTAAGTACCAATTCATTACCGACTTTTGGCGTTCCTGGTACCGGTTCACTACCATTTTTTACCTTCATATACTGGTACCGTAACCGGTATTTTCGGTATCAGTACCGATTCTGTATCGGTTGGCACCGAGCTCACCCCTACCCGTGAAACGAAAAAAGAAAAAATTAAAAGTTGAAGAAAATCAACAAAAAAAGTTGTACGATGCCGTTGTTGGTACGGTAACCGTGATCAGGGATGGGCAAATGGTACCGGGTAGCCGCACTGAATTTCCCAAACCAAAAGATTTCCAATATCAATTCGGCACCAACTTTTGGCGTTTTCTATATTAGTGCCGATTTTTACCTTCATGTACTGATACCGAAGAGGACCGTACCGGTATTTTCGATACCAGTACTGGTTCGATACCGGTTGACACCAACCTTATCCCAACCCCTGATATTAAAAAAAAAGGATTAAAGTAAAAAAGTAAAGAAAATAACTATTATTATAATATTAAAATAATAAAAGTATTTAAAAACTATATATCATTATAATATTAAATCACTATTCATTTCAATTCGTTTAGTAATATACTAGTAGTAAGACCCGTGTGAACACATGGGTAGGTTTAATGACGATCGAAATCAAATACTAAAAAATAGATTATAATATATCATTTAAATTGTTTGCGTTTAGTTACATATCTTTATAAAACAATGTTAAAGACAGTATGTGTTAGAACATAAAAATTTCATTACTATGTTACGAAAAAATTATTAGTTCAGGTTTGATATAGAAATAAGCTAAGTAATTGATAATATGTTGTCTAAAATGAAAGCATGACCTAATTTTATGTTGTCTAATAATTAAAACATGACCTTAATTCATCACATATTGTATTCACAAGAATTCATATATGTATAATAAAAATATTATATATTTTTATATATATTCAAAATGGTACAAATATTCAAAATATAGGTTGACAATGATTAAACTTTCTTTTACAATGCCTTTACCTCTAAATCATTCAGATTATCGTCATCTTTCACGGCTTCATTTGAATCCAATCGAATCGACCTTTCAACGACACATTATTTACGACGTGTTGGGATTGAACCCTATCAGAGGAACAAATATTTAAAGCCAAAACTGGATCAGAACAGTGGATCCAAAATAAGCAGAAGTTATGTTTACATTCTCTCCCCTTGAAAGTGGTTTCAACATCTGATGACCTCCATCCACTGATCCTTTACAACATCTGCTGATTACAACTGCTGACCAAGTTAAAGGCTGATGAAGACTAAAGCCCTGTTGATCAATCTACTGCTATGGGTCAAGCATTGCTGGAGTTATCAAGTACTGCTAGAGTCACAACAGTGGAAGGATAAAGCAGTAGTTTAGTTTTCTTATGTAATGTATTGTAAACAGTAGATAGCATAGCAGTGTTTGTATTAGATCAGTTGTTATAGTTTGTTAGGAGGTTAGATGTCACTTTCATGGTGACGTCAGCCAAGATGCTTCAGTGGTTTGGGCGTGCCTATAAATAGAACAGTACCCTGTACTGTTCTATTAGCTCTTCATCACTTTTCTTCCTGTACGAACAAACACAGTGAGCTCAGGCTGAGGGGGAGTTTGTTACATGCATGCATTGTAATCGTAGTTGAAATCAATTCAATCATTTCGTTCTATGTGAAAATGTGTGTTAAAAGCAATTCTCCTGTTTGATTGTGTGCAAAGTTTATTTCCTTTTATATTCCGCTGCATTACTTGTTCATCTTTTGTCTTAAATCAAACATAAAACACAATCAATCCAAAATCAGATCCTAACAATTGGTATCAGAGCTCGGACAGTCAAATTTGATTTAACAATCATTTTGACATAAATAGTTCAGCTCACAATCGTTAATACTGATAGTTGTTCGTAGGGGTGCAAACGAGCCGAGCCTTATCGAGCCCAAGCCGAGCTTGAGCCTCAAAACAAAGCTCGTTTGTTTATCGAGCCCGAGCTCGAGCCTCGCATGTGAAGCTCGTTAGGCTCGTCGAGCCTTATCGAGCCTTAGTGTAAACGAGCCAAGTCGAGCCGAGCTTATTTAAACTTGTTTACAAGCCGACCTCGAACCTAAAAAGTCTATTATTTATATTATTTTTATTTAATATACTAATTAATAGATAATAAACGAGCCGAGCCCGAGCCGAGCTCGAGCTAGAGAAAATATAAACGAGCCGAGCTCGAGCTATGAAAACAAAGCTCGAATCGAGCCGAACTCGAGCCCGAGCTCTCATAAGTTAATCGAGCTCGAGCCTGGTCGAGCTCGGGCTCGGCTCGGCTCGTTTGCACCCCTAGTTGTTCGTTTTGTTGAAAAACAGAGCAAGGTTTAATCACCATAAAAGTTGATTAATCAGTGCCTGTAAAACAACCAGGATGACGTCACAATCACAAGATGATAAGAATAACATCGGTTCACTTTTCAAACCACCCATGCTTAAACGTAATGAATACAACATCTGGGAGAGAAGGATGGGTCACATCCTTGCTCAACAGAATACCGGATGTTGGAGATCTGTTGTTTTTGGACCACATGTTCCCATGGTGCCAAGTGCTGAGGATACAAAGAAGTTCGGATCTAAAAAACCTGAAAACTATACTGAAACTGATTTTCAAAAGTTCGAACTCGATGCCAAAGCATTTAGCATCATTACATCTGCATTACCCAATGAAATTTATGATGGGCTGTTACACTGTAACGGTGCCAAGGAATTATGGGATGCACTTAAGGAACAATTTGGGGGAACTGAAGAAGTAATTGAAAATAACCGGGAAATTCAAAATCAGCAGTATGAAACCTTTTATCATATTAAGGGTGAATCATTGACTCAACAGTTTGAGCGATTCAATTGTCTCATTAGTGAGCTAAGGCTTGTTAAGGTTGTATTTGCTAATTCTACACAAAATAGCAGGTTCCTTAGATCACTACCTGAAAAATGGGATACAATTGCCTTTGTAACTAGAAACTCTGCTGAGTTCAAAGATCTGACACTGACCCAACTTCATGGTAGACTCTTGACCTATGAAAGGGAGTTAAACCAGAAAAAGAATTAGTTGCAAGAGTCTGGAAAAGTTGCTGATGACTACTCATTTGGCAGCACAGCTCTTTTTGGTCAGGAAGAATCTAGTAGCAGTAGTAAGGATCAGAGTTATGATCATTACATTGACATAACTGCTAGTGGAAACTTTAACAACTCTGATTCTCACTCTGCAAATTATGCTTTTACAGCTAATTGTGAAAACTAGATGTCAGATAACCTGAGCTTTGAACTCAATGACTTACAGCACTTTGATCCAACTGATCTTGAAGAAATGGACATTTTGCACCAATTGGCTTTGCTTAGTGTAAGAACAAGCAAATTTTATAAAAAGACAGTGTAACATTTGTGCTTGTAATCTTTGTGAACAGTCCAGTTATCAATAAAACAATGTTATTTTATCCCAATGTTTGTTTGGTTGTGTTTTACATTTTTCATGTTTTGACTTTTGTTCAATTTCAAACTCTACATTGCTTTCTGGAGAGTTATACGCTAACTGGTGCTTAAACGTACTCAGTTTAATGCGACAAATACTCCGGAACATCAACATATACTCAACATACCTTAAATAACCTTTACATAACTTAGAAATAAGTTTTGAAGGCTTTGGTATGGCAAAAACAAGTTAATTCGCTTACAGGGACTAAACTTGACAAACTGCGAAAGTATGCCAATTTGAACTGTAACGAACATCCCGGAACATGTCCATAAGTTAAACATACCATAAATATCCTTTACATAGCTTAGAAATAGGCTTTGAGGGGTTTGGTATGCTAAAACAAACTTTTGGATCATTCAGGGACTAAAAGTGTCAAAAAGTGCACAAGTTTGCACTTTCGCGCATAACTTACGTTCAGAATACATCCGGACATCCAAAAATTTATGTAAGCATCCTTATATTATGCCTTATTGTATGGCATGAGAAAATTCCATTCGTCGTGCAATTTGGATCGTCTTTCGCGCTTATGCGCATTCCGTCGTAATTAAGCAAACATCACGATCGTACGGCCAAATGAACGAACATCCGACATATTTTTAAGCATGTTTCATGTCCACAATGTTTAGGCATCATTTTAGGGCCTTAAAGTTGGCTTTACGTGCCTTAGAAGTGTCGGAAATGGCTTAAACACGCAACAGGGACCTGAACTGTAAATTCTGCAAGTGTCGTTAGTACATTATAGTACATCGTTTTACATTACATTTCATGCTATGTATGCCCATTGTGTGCGTACTTAGTACATTGTTTTACATTACATTTCATGCTATGTATGCCATTGTGTGCGTACTTAGTACATTGTTTTACATTACATTTCATACTATCTATGCCCATTGTGTGCGTACTTAGTACATTGTTTTACATTACATTTTATGCTATGTATGCCCATTGTGTGCGTACTTAGTACATTGTTTTACATTACATTTCATGCTATGTATGCCCATTGTGTGCGTACTTAGTACATTGTTTTACATTACATATCATGCTATGTATGCCCATTGTGTGCGTACTTAGTACAATTATTTACATCACATGCCTTCATCTTGGTACAGCATTTGGTTTGTTTAACATGGAACAATACATTCATTAACATTAGCTACGCCGTTCGTTAGTAGGTAGTGGTACCATAGGAATTGACAACTCCCGTTCCTGAAATCCTGGGTTTGATAGGATTGGAAGGAATGACCGAATTCGATATACATAACTTAGATAAACCTTTAATTTGTTTAAGGGTTTATCGCCGCAGTCTCAAGGCTTGGATGTATGCATATTTCACAATACCGCATAAATGTTTATATCAGTAGAGCATGCATTGTTCCACAAAACATAACGTTGATTTAAACCATGTTTTACTTCAACACCTTGTTTTGTGCATTTTACATATGGTTTAAGTTGATACATCTCACTTACCATACGAGATATATTTTGAGTACACATTACATTATTTACATTGAACATAAACATTTTTGACATTGATATACATACTTGGTGGTTTACATTGAACATAAACATTTTTGACATTGATATACATACTTGGTGGTTTACATTGAACATAAACATTTCGACATGGTTTACACAGTAACACTTGACAATTGATTTATACATGAACAATTTACATGCTGGTTTGTTTTGGGTAAATGGTTGGAGTAACGTAGCGTATGTAATATGATACAAACATGGTGGATACGCCGCTGGTACTTCCTATATATAAGTGTTTGTATAATGTTACATATCGTGGCGTTATCCAAGTCATTTCAGTTTAGACACATTACATTTTACACAAATAACATACTTTTCACAAGACATTATTGTTACAAACAACTTATCTTATTCAACTCATTTCACTTGGTTACTCGTTTAACCTTACACTTATCTATACATATCATCTGATGTTATCGTTTTTCAAATGGTTTACAAAGCAAGACAAATTACAAGGTTCATGACTGACTGTTATTAAACATTTCTTTAAACTCAAGTCATGAATCCCATTTTCACAAAACCTATGTATCTCACAGGCATTTTTATGCTGACGTGCCTACTTTCACATGTGTTTTCAGGAGCTGTTCCATAAGATGTTGATCACGATACTAGGGCGGACCTGTGCCTTAGAGACTAAAAGTGAAGATAGAACTAGTATAACTATGTTTTGAATTCTGTACTTCCTTTTAAGACAATGTAACACCCGTGTTTGATAAATAAAATGTAACTTTAATTTCCATGGTTGTATAACAATTAATTCTGTCCACAACACTCCCCGGCGTTTCCGCCGCGATTGCACATTACACGCGGCCGGGGTGTGACAGAAGAGTTGGTATCAGAGCCAATGGTTATAGGGAATTAGGTTATTAGTAATGCTTTGACCTAGACTATAACGTTCTAGGACCCTAACACAAGTTATCTTGTGTTTAGATTTTAAAACATGCACTTCACCTATCCTTAGGTGATAACCACAACGAGAATTTCGATTCCGAATCCGCTTTGAAAATTAATCATCTGTTCTAGGATGATTGATTACTAGGTTTTGAACCCTCTGTTATAAGGTTTTGAACCCCTTTGGATTCTCAAAAATCTCGTCTAGGTTTTGGGGCTTTAATAATGTGAACACGTGCGAACTGGAAGGGTGAATGCCTGTACCTGAGTTTTCTGTCTAAGGCTAGAGTGTTCGTACAAATCCACATAATCAGACCAGTCACTCTTACCTGGGAACTCTTGGGGTGAGTGTTCACTTATAGGCAAACATGTCTTCGCGATACATTATTTTTGACCCACTTACTTTGACTAGACATTTCGTGTCGCTTGTTTGCTTTGCGATGCGTAACCACCATCTTTGCTTTTGTTGATTCTGTTTCATCTCATTCTCTTCATCCAATCATCTCACTCGTTTCATTTCATGTTTTTCTCTTCTAGAATGCCTCCTCGACGTGACAACCAGATAGTTACTGCCGAGCTGGCAGAAATTATTGCGCAGCAGATGGCTGCTCAATTCCCAAATCTCTTTGCTCAATGGAACCAGGCCAACAACAACAACAATGGTACATGCAAATACAAGGATTTTAACTCGGCTAAGCCACTCAAGTTTAGTGGTTCTGAGGGAGCAACTGGGCTTCTTCAGTGGTTCGAGAGCATCGAGAACACTTTCCGTCATGTGCAGTGTCCTGACAATCGCAAGGTCGAGTTTTCTTCGAGTGTGTTTCAGAAGAGGGCTCTTACGTGGTGGAACGGGGTTATGAGAGATCAAGGTGCAGAAGTTGCTCTAGCTCAGACATGGGCTGAACTGAGAGCTCTTATGATGAGGGAGTTTTGTCCTCGTCATGAACAACGAGCGTTGGAGAAAGAATTTGATGTTTTGAAGCAAGATGGTGGCGAGCACAGGGCTTATACTGATAGGTTTGAGGAGTTGAGTCTGCTTTGCCTGACTATGGTTACCCCACTCGACAAGGCTATCGAAAGATACATCGACGGCCTGCCTGACTCGGTACAAGACATCCTTACTGGTAGCAACCCTACCACACTCCGTCAGGCAATCGAATTATCAGCGACATTGACTGAGTCGCAGATTCGAAAGAATAAATTACACAGGAAGGGTGACAAGAACAAGAAACAGTCGGCTGACAAGGAAGATAGCAAGAAAGGTCAAAACAAGAATGGAAAGGATTCTGGTTCATCAAAAAGGGCAAAGAAGCGTAAGGCTTCCCAAAACTATGCTGTCACTGCCCAAGCTAACCAGACAGCTCCCAACCAGCCTCCAGCAAAGAAACCCTATTCAGGAAGTGCACCTTTGTGCAATCGATGCAAAAGTCACCATCAGCCACAATATTAGTGCCGTTTCTGTACCACTTGTGGGAAGTCAGGTCATCTTGCCGATGTTTGTCGGTTTGCTCAAAATCGCGCAATTCAGAACCCTGCTCAACAAGTTGCTTAGCAACAGGGTCAGGCTGCACGACCAAACTACCCACCAGGTGCTTGTTATAACTGTGGGGATCTGACCCACTACAGAAATCGGTGTCCAAGACTAGCCAACCAGAACCAGAATGCAAACCAGAATCAGGCTCAGGCTCGAGGGCGAGTCTTCAACATGAATGCTCAAGAGGCACAAGCAGACAACGAAGTGGTGAACGGTACGTTCTTTATTAATAATCAGCCAGCATCTGTTCTTTTTGATTCGGGTGCCGACAAGAGTTTTGTGTCATTGTCTTTTGAGACAATGCTTCGCGTGTTTAGAACAAAACTAAGTAAACCTTTGACAGTAGAGGTTGCCAGTGGTGAACCCGTTGTTCTTAATTCTGTTCTACGCAACTGCCAGTTGAACCTTAACGACCATATTTTTCCTATTGACCTCACGCCAATGCAACTTGGAAGCTTCGACGTTATAGTGGGAATGGATTGGTTATACAAGCATCGCGCAGAGATAGTTTGTTCTTAGAAGATTGTTCGTGTACCGCTGTCGACAGGCGAGATCCTACAGGTTCATGGTGAGAAGCCTGCCGGTGGTCTCAAACTCATGTCTTGTTTTAAAGCACGGAAGTATCTACGGAATAAATATGTGGCTTTCTTAGCACATGTTACAGCAGATAAAGGCAAGGGTAAGACTATTTCAGATATTCCTGTCGTTCGGGATTATTCTGAAGTTTTCCCTGAAGAGTTACCTGGTCTACCTCCAGCACGCCAAGTCGAGTTCCGTATTGATCTCGTACCTGGTGCAAATCCCATAGCCAGAGCTCCATACCGTCTTGCACCGTCTAAGATGCAAGAGTTATCTAAGCAGCTTCAGGAGCTCTCTGACAAAGGTTTTATCCGTCCTAGCTTTTCACCTTGGGGTGCTCCCGTTCTCTTTGTAAAGAAGAAGGATGGATCTTTTAGGATGTGTATCGATTATCGTGAGCTTAACAAGCTTACCATAAAGAATCGATATCCCCTACCTCGCATTGATGATCTCTTTGATCAATTGCAAGGCGCCTCTTACTTTTCGAAGATTGATCTGCGATCTGGATATCATCAACTTCGAGTGCATGAGGAAGATATACCCAAGACAGCGTTCCGTACTCGTTATGGACATTATGAGTTCACAGTCATGCCATTCGGTTTGACTAATGCTCCTGCTACTTTCATGGACTTGATGAATAAGGTCTGCAAACCTTATTTGGATAAGTTCATCATCGTTTTCATTGATGACATTTTGATATATTCTAAGACGCGAGCTGATCATGAACAACATCTTCGTCTTACTTTGGAACTCCTAAAGAAAGAGCAACTTTTCGCCAAATTCTCCAAGTGTGAATTCTGGCTTAAAGAGGTTCAATTCTTAGGACATATTGTCAACGAACAAGGTATTCATGTGGATCCCTCCAAGATCAGTGCGATTAAGGATTGGGATACGCCTACTACTCCTACTGAAGTTCGTTCTTTTCTTGGTCTAGCGGGTTATTATCGCCGCTTCATTGAGAACTTCTCAAGTTGCAGTTCCTCTAACTGCTCTAACTCAGAAGAACAAGCCATTTGATTGGGGAATCAAACAAGAGGAAGCGTTTCTGACTTTGAAACAAAAGCTTTGCGACGCGCCTGTCCTAACATTGCCTGAGGGCAATGATGATTTCGTCGTTTATTGCGACGCATCTAAATTAGGTCTTGGCTGCGTCCTGATGCAAAGAAACAAAGTCATAGCATACGCATCGAGGCAGTTGAAGATTCATGAGAAGAACTACACCACTCATGATCTGGAGTTGGGCACAGTTGTCTTCGCTCTCAAAATCTAGAGACACTATTTGTACGGTACAAAATGTGTGGTTTTCACAGACCACAAAAGTCTCCAGCATATCTTCAATCAGAAAGAACTCAACATGAGACAATGACGTTGGGTTGAACTTCTAAACGACTATGACTGCGAGATTCGCTACCATCCTGGTAAGGCGAATGTCGTGGCCGATGCTTTGAGTCGCAAGGAACGTACTAAGCTTCATTGTGTACGTATCCAATCTGTTATTCAAGCTCAATCCGATATCCAAGCTCGTATTTCTCAGGCTCAACAAGCTTGTGTTTCACAAGGTTTGATGGATAAGGAATTTCCTTACCACATAACTCCTGCTCTAGAACTGAAGGACAATGGATCGTATTACTTCATGGACCGTTTGTGGGTCCCGAGCCAAGATAATCTTCGTACCTTGCTTATGGATGAAGCCCATAAGTCTCGTTATTCTATTCATCCTGGCTCAGATAAGATGTATAAGGATCTTCGTATTCAGTATTGGTGGCCTGGTATGAAGAAAGACATTGCCTTATACGTATCCAAATGCCTTACTTGTCTTAAGGTTAAGGCTGAACATCAGCGTCCTGCCGGTTTATTGGAGCAACCGGAGATCCCAGTTTGGAAATGGGAAAACATTACTATGGATCTCATTACCAAACTCCCGCGCACAAAGAAAGGTCACGATGCCATTTGGGTAGTTGTTGATCGTCTTACCAAGTCAGCGCATTTCTTGCCAATCCGTGAGGATTTTTCGGCTGACAAACTTGCTCAAATATATGTAGATGAAATTGTAGCTCGACATGGTGTTCCTTTGAACATCATTTCTGACAGAGATGCTCGTTTCACTTCTCATTTTTGGAGAACCATGCAATCTGCTATGGGGTCTCAACTTAATCTGAGCACAGCCTATCATCCACAAATGGATGGTCAATCTGAAAGAACAATCCAGACACTAGAGGATATGCTTAGAGCTTGTGTGATCGATTTTGGTGGTAGTTGGGATTCCCATCTTCCGTTGATTGAATTCTCCTACAACAACAGCTATCACTCCAGCATCAACATGGCTCCTTTCGAGGCTCTCTATGGTCGAAAATGTCGTTCACCAGTCTGCTGGAATGAGATTGGCGAGGCTCAACTTACTGGACCTGCCCTCATTTTAGAGACAACAGATAAGGTAAAGAAAGTTCGTGATAACCTTCAGACAGCTAGAAGCCGTCAAAAGAGTTACGCGGACCTAAAACACAAGCCCTTGGATTTTCAAGTCGGTGATCGTGTATTACTTAAGGTCTCACCTTGGAAAGGTGTGATCAGATTTGGAAAGAAAGGAAAACTTGCACCTAGATACGTTGGACCATTCAAGATCATTGAAAGAATCGGTAAGGTAGCCTACAGACTTGAGTTACCTCCTGAACTTGGAAATGTTCATCCAACCTTTCACGTGTCCAATCTCAAGAGGTGTTTAGCTGATGAGAACCTCCACATACCGCTTGACGAAATTCGTGTTGATAAAACACTGAAATTTGTTGAGAAACCGGTAGAAATCATGGAACGTGAAGTCAAGTGGCTTAAACGCAAGTGCATTCCTTTGGTCAAGGTTCGTTGGGAATCTAAGCGTGGACCCGAGTTTACTTGGGAATGTGAAGATCAAATGAAGGCAAAATATCCACATCTTTTTCCACGAGTTTCCTCTAAATAAATTTCGGGACGAAATTTCCACAAGTAGGGGAGACTGTATCGTTTGTGCTTGTAATCTTTGTGAACAGTCCAGTTATCAATAAAACAATGTTATTTTATCCCAATGTTTGTTTGGTTGTGTTTTACATTTTTCATGTTTTGACTTTTGTTCAATTTCAAACTCTACATTGCTTTCTGGAGAGTTATACGCTAACTGGTGCTTAAACGTACTCAGTTTAATGCGACAAATACTCCGGAACATCAACATATACTCAACATACCTTAAATAACCTTTACATAACTTAGAAATAAGTTTTGAAGGCTTTGGTATGGCAAAAACAAGTTAATTCGCTTACAGGGACTAAACTTGACAAACTGCGAAAGTATGCCAATTTGAACTGTAACGAACATCCCGGAACATGTCCATAAGTTAAACATACCATAAATATCCTTTACATAGCTTAGAAATAGGCTTTGAGGGGTTTGGTATGCTAAAACAAACTTTTGGATCATTCAGGGACTAAAAGTGTCAAAAAGTGCACAAGTTTGCACTTTCGCGCATAACTTACGTTCAGAATACATCTGGACATCCAAAAATTTATGTAAGCATCCTTATATTATGCCTTAGTGTATGGCATGAGAAAATTCCATTCGTCGTGCAATTTGGATCGTCTTTCGCGCTTATGCGCATTCCGTCGTAATTAAGCAAACATCACGATCGTACGGCCAAACGAACGAACATCCGACATATTTTTGAGCATGTTTCATGTCCACAATGTTTAGGCATCATTTAAGGGCCTTAAAGTTGGCTTTACGGGCCTTAGAAGTGTCGGAAATGGCTTAAACACGCAACAGGGACCTGAACTGTAAATTCTGCAAGTGGTGCAGATCAGACGGGGCCATGCGGCCCGCATTAGTCTGGCCTGCACCTTCACGCGGGCCGCATCAGACTAGCAGATCAGATAAGATCGATTAGTCAGCAAATCTCAGCTGATTAAACCTCATCCACATGTTCTTACTTGCCCTTTCAGCTCACTAAGGGTCATTTTCAGTAACCACAAGTTTTCGACAAGTCTACGCACGAGATTCGATCACGTTTTTCAAGAAACGATCCTAACGGTTCGAGAAATACTATAAATACCCCACCCCCATTCTTGCAAAAACCCACACAATCTGATCAAGAGCTCTAAGTTGGAACCTTTGTTTCATACCTGAGCCATTTTGATCTAGATTAGCATTCGGGGACCCTCCGTAAGTATTCTTTCGCTCTGTTATTCGCTTTTCGAGTCCGAAAGTCAACGTTTTGTTGACTTTCTGCATTGACCAGCCTATGGTCAACACAAAGTTCATGAAACTTCATAACGTGAGCGTGATCACGATGGTTATAGTCCGTAGTGACTATACCTACTGATTACCACGTTACCTAGGCTCAGTGACGAGTCGTAGTTTCGGCCAAAATGCGCATTCTTGCGTATTTTGTAACCAAACTACTCGTGGGCATCAAAGCCGTTTGTTTTGATGCCAAACCTGTTTTCTAAACTTAGTTAAGCATGTTCTAACATGCTTAGCTCGTCACTTTTAGTATAGTGCTTATATAGGGTCGTAAGGTAAGCGATCTAAACCATCGCTTATACTTTCGAACCCGACCCATTTGGTCGATCATTAGGATCCGACCAAACACATTAGGTGACCATAGCTATAACCTTCCGAGGTTATACCTTGTGGTCACGATGTTAGGCGTTCCAAACGCGTTCTACGCGAACGACGCGTTAAGGTAGCATAAGCTACCTAAACGGGTCGTGATGGGCCGTAAGCACTTAGGGTAGGTTTCATTTTAGTATGTAGGCTTTATTAGACCATATTACACGAGTCTCCATACTTGTTTGGTTTACGAACCCGCATACTATCCGATCCTTCCGATTTTGGTCCGGTATATTAATATAGCTACCTATTAGGTGCCGTTTGATATTCCGTGATCTCTAGCATTATCTGGTTATATTACAAGGAATTCAAAGCAACCTCAGGTGAGTACATAGAACCCCATCTTTTACTGTTTTCCAAACTGTTTTGGGGTGAAACACATGTGCCTATCTGTTACTTTCATGCTTTCCATGTTTTCACATCGTATACCTGCTATGTTCGTTAGTACATTATAGTACATCGTTTTACATTACATTTCATGCTATGTATGCCCATTGTGTGCGTACTTAGTACATTGTTTTACATTACATTTCATACTATCTATGCCCATTGTGTGCGTACTTAGTACATTGTTTTACATTACATTTTATGCTATGTATGCCCATTGTGTGCGTACTTAGTACATTGTTTTACATTACATTTCATGCTATGTATGCCCATTGTGTGCGTACTTAGTACATTGTTTTACATTACATATCATGCTATGTATGCCCATTGTGTGCGTACTTAGTACAATTATTTACATCACATGCCTTCATCTTGGTACAGCATTTGGTTTGTTTAACATGGAACAATACATTCATTAACATTAGCTACGCCGTTCGTTAGTAGGTAGTGGTACCATAGGAATTGACAACTCCCGTTCCTGAAATCCTGGGTTTGATAGGATTGGAAGGAATGACCGAATTCGATATACATAACTTAGATAAACCTTTAATTTGTTTAAGGGTTTATCGCCGCAGTCTCAAGGCTTGGATGTATGCATATTTCACAATACCGCATAAATGTTTATATCAGTAGAGCATGCATTGTTCCACAAAACATAACGTTGATTTAAACCATGTTTTACTTCAACACCTTGTTTTGTGCATTTTACATATGGTTTAAGTTGATACATCTCACTTACCATACGAGATATATTTTGAGTACACATTACATTATTTACATTGAACATAAACATTTTTGACATTGATATACATACTTGGTGGTTTACATTGAACATAAACATTTTTGACATTGATATACATACTTGGTGGTTTACATTGAACATAAACATTTCGACATGGTTTACACAGTAACACTTGACAATTGATTTATACATGAACAATTTACATGCTGGTTGGTTTTGGGTAAATGGTTGGAGTAACGTGGCGTATGTAATATGATACAAACATGGTGGATACGCCGCTGGTACTTCCTATATATAAGTGTTTGTATAATGTTACATATCGTGGCGTTATCCAAGTCATTTCAGTTTAGACACATTACATTTTACACAAATAACATACTTTTCACAAGACATTATTGTTACAAACAACTTATCTTATTCAACTCATTTCACTTGGTTACTCGTTTAACCTTACACTTATCTATACATATCATCTGATATTATCGTTTTTCAAATGGTTTACAAAGCAAGACAAATTACAAGGTTCATGACTGACTGTTATTAAACATTTCTTTAAACTCAAGTCATGAATCCCATTTTCACAAAACCTATGTATCTCACAGGCATTTTTATGCTGACGTACCTACTTTCACATGTGTTTTCAGGAGCTGTTCCATAAGATGTTGATCACGATACTACGGCTGACCTGTGCCTTAGAGACTAAAAGTGAAGATAGAACTAGTATAACTATGTTTTGAATTCTGTACTTCCTTTTAAGACAATGTAACACCCGTGTTTGATAAATAAAATGTAACTTTAATTTCCATGGTTGTATAACAATTAATTCTGTCCACAACACTCCCCGGCGTTTCCGTCGCGGTTGCACGTTACACGCGGCCGTGTAAATACTGCTCATTATGCATACCCTGTTCCTGTGCATTATGTTCAAACCACTGTCCCTCAAATTCAGTATGTCCAGGCTCCTGTACCTCAGGTTCAAGTGCAACCAGTTGCAGCACAACAAGCTGCACCACCAGCAGTGGTTCAACCAGATCAGCAAAGCTTTTTCACCCAAGGCTTTGTTGACTGGAGCAGCTTACCTGATGAACTAGGTGATGAAAATTTTGCACTCTATGCTACTAATGATGAATTTTGTCTTATGGCATTAGAGTCAATACCAGAAGAGCTGGATGCTGAGAAAGGGCAAACAAGTGCTGAAACAGTGGATGAAGTTGCTGAAGCAGTGATTACTGCTGTTGCTGGTGAACAACTGCTGGAAGAAAGTTCAGAACCCCTGATTGAACCACTGAATGACCCCTGGTCCAAAGAAGAAGAGAAGAAGCATGGTGAGAAGGAAGAGAAGGTGACTGATGAGGAAGAGCATACTTGTGATTGTGCCATGATGGCTGCAGCTAAGGTATCATCTCAGGTTCTTGAAAATCTGTGTTCAAACAAGTGCATCATAGCATTTGCCAACATTAAAGAGGTGAATGAAAACCTTAGGGATAGAGTGTTGATTGATGAGGTCAAATTTGAAAACTCTTTAAAAGAACTTAAAAACAAATTGGCTGAAAAAGATAAAGAAATCTGCAGTTTAAAAGAAGAGCAAAGCATAACCAAGAACCAACTCCAAACAATGGTAGAAAAATACCAGGTTTGCAAAAAGGAGTTGGAATCCACCCAAATCACTTGTGAAAAATGGGTGGAATCATGTAAAGGTTATGAGGTTATGCTTGAAAAACAGATCAAAAGCAATGTGAAATTTGGTATTGGTTTTAGAAAACATGATGAAATTGAAAACAATGCTTTAAAAGATTCTGTTTAATCCACTGTTGAAATTATTCCCACAAACAAGGATGGCCAAGAAGTTAAAATCACTGACAAACTTGGTAACAAGATTACTCTGGAAAGATCTGTGGGATCCTCAACTTTTGAGGAAATTGAGAAATACCAATTTAAACCCACATGGTCTGATGAGTATGACATCCTTGAGAACTTCAAACCAATGGACTTCACAACCACTGATGGTGTAAAAGCTCCTAAAGCAAACACTACAAAAAAGATGAGTATTTAAGACAGAAAAATCAGTCTCTAATACATTCAAATCAGTTCCTAATGGTTATTAGGGACTGATTTGCCAGTCCCCAGCCAGTAGCAGATACCTAGTCCTAGATAGTGGTTTTAGTGACTAAAAATCAGTCCCCGTTGCATGAAAACAACAGAGACTAACAATCAGTCTCCGATACATAAAAATTTAGTCCTCAATTTGTCCCCCAGAGTCACATCATTTCAGTCCTTAATACATTTCTTCAGTAACTACAAATCAGTCTTAGATACTATGATATTTTCAGTCCCTAGTGTATAACTTTAGGGACTGAATATCAATACTCTAAACATGTCTATATTGTCCCTAATACGATTTGTTAAATTCATGATTCCAAGCTTTAAAGACTGAGAATTAGTTCTCAATACCACATGTATTCAGTTGTTAATATGTTTCTTTTAGGACCGAAAATTAATCTTAGATGGCATGTTATTTTAGTCTTAAATACGTACTTTTAGGGCCAAATAATTAGTCTATGATAACATTTATTTTCAGTCTCCAATATGTGTATTTAGGGAGTCTCCAATATGTGTATTTAGGGACTGGAAATAGTTTTCAATACCTTCTTTATCCAGTCTTGAATATGTATTTACAGTCTCTAATACATTTTTTAGAATTGAAAACAATCTTCGATACGATGTCATTTCATTCTCAACGTATTCAACAAATTATACAATGACGCTTTGATTTAAACTTTAAAACGATAACCAATCGAATGTATGAATAAATTATACGAATTAACTAAATATGAACTTTATATAATATTAAATAATATGTTTTTACTAACATCCTCGATCAGGTCATCATTTCACTTGCATGTTCGGATATTATGCCCTCAAAATCCATAAACTTTGTGCTCATGAACATTGACATTCTTTCATATTCCCTGTAGATTTGTCTCGATCTACCGTCGTTAGCTTTAAGTTCCCCTTCGAGTGCAATAACCTAAAAACCACAATAACGAAGAATATTGCACAAAGTTCGAGAAATATTTAAGTAAAAAAATTAAATATCTCGGGTACCTCACATAATAGAGTATTAAGACGTGGGAGATGTAATTCCAAAAATAAAATATGCGCTTAGTTACAAAATAGAACATTTTGTAAGTTAGGTATGTTTACCAGGAATATATTATTATCACATATACGCTCAACACTTTGTTTGGCAAATGACATATAAATGTAGTGATGTTTGAATAAATCTTTTTAAGGTGCATTGCAATTGTCGTGTAGCAGATAAAGAAGTGAGTAAAACTAGAATAGCATATGGTGATGCTCTGAAACATCTGTAAAATGCATACAAAAAATCAAATCAAAACATCAACGAAATGAATCAAAACGAGAAAACAAGCTACCGTTGGTGAATGCAGCACTAGTTTGTTGAGGAACTTTGAATTATTCAGCAACAAATTTAAGAGCAACACTAAAGGAGCTCCTTCTGGAGGGCTAAGTCTATAAATCACCAACAACTTTCAATCAGAAACACAATCAGCAAAATAAAGTACTTTTAACAGATATATCAATAAAAAAGCCCTAGAAATTGAAGGTGAAGATTGAATACGGACACTTTGATTGGCAGCTTGGGATCAGAGGTGCGATAACCTTGAAAGAGACCTTGCCGCCAGCACCACTAGCCATCGCTAGATAGGAATATTGATTAATGAGTAATAAAAAAATTGAGTTATGGTCATTTTCTTCAGCATCTACTTCACGTTCCATGTTGCACGCAAAATACATCCAAGATCTATCCATGATTTCATGGTTTGGGCTTATATTGGCTGTCATGGTCAACAAACTAGTGAGGATATCTTAAGTTTTGCTTCTTTATAAATGAAAGTAGTCATGAGAGGCACAAGCAATATGAATCAATGCAAGAAAGCCTTAATCGGCTGATTGAAATCAAATTAATACGATAAAGAAAATATACAGTTGGCCCATCATATAACAAAACAAATGATCAATTAAAAAATTAGCAGACGTGACTGGCTCAAAGAATAAATTGCAGAAAAAATTATCACTAACTGAATTAAAAAATTAAAAGATTGAAAATGCAAACATGAAACAGAGAAACTACAATTGTTTGAAGCCAAAATATCGTAAACTGAATTATGATGTTGCAATACACCATGATATCGCAAACGTGAAATTGAGAAACCACAATAAGCAAACTAAAGTTATGATTCCTGTAAGTTTAGGCAATATACCTGACAGCGAAGAAGACGAGTCACAAAAGACGAGACGAGCTTAATGACCTGCAAAAGCCAGAATAAACAGAGATTAGACATGCAATCTAGGGTTCCGATCAATTTGAATTGGCTAATGGGATTAATAATCTATTGAAAAGTAAATCAAATTGAATCGCAAATGATATTTGACCTGCAACCTAGGGTTCTAGAGAAAAAAAAACGACGCAACAATGAAAGACAAATTATAATTTTAGAAGAGGGAAAACGAGTCGGGGAGAAATTTTAGAAGGGGAGGGAAACCAAAAGTGAGAGGGAAATGAATGTTTTCAAGAAATTTTCACTGAGAATGTGGGAAATTTTGAAGTTGTAAAGCTTGGCATAAGAATTAAAAAATAACTCCAAACATAAACTTGTAACCTAGAAAGAACGGTGTAAATTTGTATTTATGTGTTGTCTTTTTGTCGCCCGGTTTTCGGGTTGGTATCATTAGTGAAGTTTATTTTTAAAAAAAGGTTTGGCATATGAGTTAAACGCTTCTTGAAGCGTATGTCAAGCTAATACATGGGTCTAAATAAGCCGAGCCGAGCCAAGCTTAAGCTTTGAAATTCAAACGAGCTGAACCGAGCCAAAGCTCAAACTCGTTTAATTTATAAAAGCTCAAACTCAACTCGGTTCGAGCTTTATTTTTAGACCTTGAGCTCAGCTCATGGGTAGTTTTCAAGCTTGAGCTCAGCTCAGGCTCAACTCATTTATTATTTATTAATTAAAATTAATTTATATTAATTATAATTATTATTATTAATTATATATATAATATAAGGTTAATTAAAAATATATAAATAATAGGCTCGATAAGTGAAGCTTGAGCTCGGGCTCATTTACGAAGCAAGCTTATCGTTAGGCTCGGACTCAGGCTCAAGTTAATTTAGGCTTAGCTCATTACAAGCATTTTTGAACCGATCTCAAGTAGTTGATGAGTGGCTTGGCTCGTTTACACCCTTAAGCTAATATAACACATGTGAAGTGCTATCAAAAAACAAAATTGGTGGCATGAAAGCTAAATGTCACTAAGTTGTGTGCCTCTAAATGGCTTTTTATTTGTAGTGGGTGACTGGGTGGTCAAAGTCCAAAATCCAATCCTGCCACATCATTACAACACATCATACCAAACCTTAATCATTCTACTCCTACTTTTACTTCTAACAATAAGTCATTTCAAACTCCATATCACACCCCACTTATACACAAAAAAAAAAAAAAACAAATTATATTTTATTGAATATGAGTGTGTGGTCCCCACTAAACCAAACCGGACGCAAAGAGTCAAACTCCTCTAACAGCTCACCTCGTTTGTTTTGGTGCTTTGGAATCTGGATGGGAACATGAGTTGTCGTTGATGCTTTTAGTCTCGTCGTCTCTCTCATCGGCCGAACGCAGTTCACTACGCCAATAGTTGATATGCATGCCTCTCCAGCCACATTGTCGTCCATATTGTTTCTTTCATTCGTTTGTTTGTTGTGTACAGAATTGTAGGCTTTAGATTAAGATAAAGATCAAATACAATAGGTCTTATCATACTAAACATGAAAAGAAGAAAACTTATATTATTTTATTTATGTTTTTTCCCATCTATTTAAGCATTGATGTTTAGTAGCCCAAAAAAAAAAAAAGGTTTTCGTGTATTACATTAGAGTAATTACATAATTACTCTATTAATGTAGATACACGTTTTTTTAGATTAAAATACATGCTTAATAAGATGGGGAAAAATTCAAAATAAAAATAAAATTCTCCCCTTCACTTTTCACATTAGTATTTTAACGACATTTGTACAATAACCTTACCCTGATATAGCAAGTGGTACTTATAGTAAGTGGTATTTAGTTTAGGACAAGTAATAAGCAGTATTCGCTTTTATAGAATCCAAATCAAAGAGATATTGCTTGTACCTCAATTCAATTCATTAAATCTTAAACCACCATTTTTAATTTAAACTAACTAGTTTTTTACTATCCCGCGTTGCGGCAAATGTCTCTTGTTGTTTAGTCTGTGTTTACATGTGTTTTGAAATCTCTACGAGCGCACGGAAACCGCTGACAAGAATAAAAAGAAAATATATAATAAAATACTAAAAGATAACCAAAAGAAAATCAACCAAAAAAGTTGTATGGTAATAACGTTGTTCGTATGAAACTTGTGGTCAGATTTGAGTAAATGATACTGGGTACCGGTACCGAATTTCCCGAACCGAAAGATCATAAGTACCAATTCAGTACGACTTTTGGCGTTCCTGGTATCGGTTCGCTACCGTTTTTTACCTTCATATACAGGTACCGTAATTGGTATTTTCGATACCAGTACCGATTCGGTATTGGTTGGCACGGAGCTCATCCCTACCCCTGAAACTAAAAAAAGAAATCATTAAAAGTTGAAGAAAATCAACAAAAAAAAGTTGCACGATACCGTTGTTGTTCGTACGACACCCGTGATCAGGGATAAGCAAATGGTACCGAGTGGCAGTACCGAATTTCCGGAACTAAAAGATTTTTAAAATCAATTCGATGCCGACTTTTGGTGTTTCTGTACCAGGCTGGTGTCGATTTTTATCTTTATGTACCGATAACCGTACTAGTATTTTCGATACTAGTACCGGTTGACAAAAGCTTATCTAACTTAAAAGGTAAAGAAGATAATAAAACTATTAAAAAAACCATATATATTTATTATAACTTTTTTTACTTTTCTATTAAAACATTAAAATAAATTTTTAATATATGAGACTACTGTTCAAAACATACAATTTTTAATATATAGGAGAATTTTTAATATATGAGACTACTGTTCAAAACATACAATTTTTAATATATAGGAGAATATAATATAATATAATATGTTATTAAATTTCCTAAACTTACGTTGCTATATATTACAAAAACAGATTACTTATTAGTTTTTTTATTTACTTTATGACATTATTGTTTAGATATTATCATATTAAAAGAAAATTACTTAATCATTTCATATACAAAAGGCATTCAAGAATAAATATTAGTCCTTAATCAGTTCATATTAAATTACTGTTTAGATATTATCATATTAAGGGAACATATTAAAGACTAAAAATTAGTCCTTAATCATTTCATATACAAAAGGCATTAAAGACTAAATTTTAGTTCTTAATCCAATCTAGTTACTGATTTTCAGTCTCTAATGAGTTACCTCTGTATTAGAGACTGAATATCAGTAGCCCTTACATTTACGCCATTTTTCATTATATATGGAAGGTATTTTGGACCAAAATTCAGTTGCGGATGAGTTTCCCTCCGGAACCCTTTATTGTGCGGACGCATTTGCGACTGAAATTTAGTCTCAGATAGGGTGTCAAGATATTAGCGACTAATGATCAGCCGCCAATATATGTTGCATAAAAATCAGTCCCAAATACTATCGCTAACTGATAAATCAGTCCTAGATATTACATATCTAAGACTGATATATTAGTCCCTAATAATTTAGTCTCTAATGGTCACTTTTCTTGTAGTGAAAGGTCATTCCTCTCAAAGACATCCCAACAGTGGTTCAAAGCTCTGTTGCTAAGGAGTCACAGAAGAAGAAAAGAAGAGAAAAAGTTAAAAACTTGTTTTGTGATTTCTGTGAAAAGAAGAACCATCTAACAAAACATTGTTTTCATCTAAAAGCATATGATATCAACAAAACAAGTGTCATTGTTCCTGCTGAGAGCTGCACCATCTGTGGTAAAACAAACCACAAAACTCAAGAATGTGTGTATCTCAAAAACTTTGATGTAAAAAAGAATGAGTACACTGCATAAACAACCTTGAGTTCATCAACATCATCTGTCAAATTCACCAAGAATCAACCATTGTTTGTGCCAGTTCGAACAGTTGTTACAAAACAGCTGAACCAAACATCTGTCAAAA
Organism: Helianthus annuus; assembly: GCF_002127325.2. NCBI lineage: Eukaryota > Viridiplantae > Streptophyta > Magnoliopsida > Asterales > Asteraceae > Helianthus > Helianthus annuus. The sequence continues at coordinate 111,250,357 of NC_035448.2, forward strand.
GAGATGTTCAGGTGACTGATGCACCCACTGCCAATCAATACAGAAGAGGTAAGGGACAACCATCATACCAAAGGATCCCACATGTTTATGAGGTTTACAAAAAGCCTTCTAAACCAAGAGTGAACAGGTATCCTTTTGGCTATCAACAGGTGATTGGTCAAGACCCCCAACAGTGGTTAGAGAAAAACATTCCCAAAAATTTTCAAACCCCTGAGCTAACCACTGTCCATCCACTTGAACTCATCCCAGACACTGTTGAGACCCCATCCAAAGCCTTATTGGCTTTGGAGACCTTAATGAACTAATCCTTTTACTTCATGTGCAGGGAGCTTCTGCATGCTTAGATAGCCTTTGGTATGTTGACAGTGGAGGCTCCAGGCACATGACAGGATGTAAAGTCCTACTCAAAGATTTCAAAATCCATGGAGGGGGTGATATATCCTTTGGTCATAATAGTAAAGGGAAAGTTCTGGGGTCTGGTACAGTGCAGTCTGGTAATGTAAAATTTGAAAATGTCAATCTAATAGACAATCTAAAATTCAACCTCCTGAGTATCTCTCAAATGAGTGATAAGGGCTATGGCTCATTCTTCACAAAGGACTGTTGTAGGATTGTTGGACCAGAAATGGTTGAGAAGATTGAAGCAATAATAAAAAATGGAAAACCCAACTTATTGCTCAAAGAAGTGGCAATGTTTATGTAGTTGATATGTCAAAAGAGAGCCCCAGGACTGATGCATGTCTGTTCTTAGCTGCCTCAAACAAAGAGACAGAATTATGGCACAGGAGATTGGGGCACACAAATCTCAAGACAATCACTGCTATCTCAAAACAGGGGTTAGTAAGAGGGTTACCTCAAAAACTGTTCACATGTCCTGAGCATTGTGTTTCCTGCCTAAAAGGAAAGCAACATAAAAGCTCATACAAATCAATTGAAGAGTCCAAAACAACCAAATGTTTGCAGATGCTTCATATGGATTTGTTTGGCCCAGTTAAAGTCATGAGTCTCAAGAAAAAGAGATATTGCTTGGTTATTGTTGATGACTTTTCTAGGTTTACATGGACTTACTTTTTACACTCAAAAGATGAGACTGCGGGCATTCTGCAAAACTTTGTGAAACAGGTTGAAAAGCAGTTTGATCTTCTAGTAAAAATCTTTAGGAGTGACAATGACACAGAGTTCAGAAATAAGGAGTTAGATGATTTCTGTGTGTTAAAAGAAATTGTAAGGCAGTATAGCATTCCAAGAACGCCAGAGCAAAATGGGGTTGTTGAAAGAAAGAATAGGACTTTGATTGAGGCTGCTAGAACCATGCTTGCAGATTCAGGTTTGCCATTAACTTTTTGGGCAGAAGCAGTAAACACTGCTTGCTATGTCCAAAACAGAGTTTTAATCAACCCTATGCATCAAAAGACTGCCTATGAACTGCTGTATAAAATAAAGCCATTAATTTCATATTTCAAAGTTTTTGGCTGCCCATGCTTCACTTTAAACTTAAAAGATTCTATCTCAAAGTTTGCAGCCAAAATTGATTGTGGTTATCATCTGGGATACTCAACCACTGCTAAGGCCTACAAAGTGTTTAACACAAGGGCTAAGACAGTGGAAGAGACTTTGAATGTAAAGTTCAATGAACTTTCATCAATGAAAATCCCAGCAGATCCTGCAGATTTATTTGATCTTGATAAATTCACATTCGAAAGTGTTGCTGTCAAGTCTAACAATGCAGGTCCATCAGAAAACTCATCATCAGACTATGGATATGAAATCATCATTCCACAACAAAAGTCTGCATCAAGTGGAAGAGCAGCAGATGTTCAAAACAACTGTCAAAGTTCAACCACTGCTACCTCAACAGTTGTTGACCAAAGTAGCCCATCAACCCCTGCTTCCACATCATCAAACACTGTTGACAAAAGTCCTCAAACAGTGGATAAAAGTCAGCATGTGTCCACACCATTACCTCCCATTCCACCACCTTTTGAAGCCACTGCTGATCATCAAAGTCACCAGCAGTGGTTAGCTCAGATGATTCACATATGCAACCTTCCCCACTTAATGCTATCGTTCCATACCAGGGAGATCTTATCTTCTTGAAATCTCATCCACCTGATCAAATCATTGGCAACATCAATGAAGGGGTGCTCACAAGAAGTCAATCCCAAAACATTTGTCTTTTTGCTGGTTTCCTATCTCTCCATCAGCCAGTCAAGTACCAAGAGGCACTAATAGACAACAGCTGGGTAGAAGCCATGCAAGAGGAGCTCCAACAGTTTAGAAGACAACAAGTTTGGGAGCTTGTACCATTTCCAGAGGGTGTGAGTCCTATTGGCACAAAATGGGTCTTTAAAAATAAAACTGATGAAAGGGGTATTGTTGTCAAGAATAAAGCCAGGCTTGTGGTTCAAGGGTTCAGACAGGAAGAGGGCATTGACTATGATGAAACATTTGCCCCTGTAGCAAGATTGGAAGCTATCAGACTATTCCTGGCCTTTGCTGTCAACCACAACATCAAGGTGTATCAAACGGATATCAAATGTGCATTCCGCTATGGTAAGATTCAAGAAGAGGTTTATGTTTGTCAACCTCCAGGCTTTGAGGATCCATTTAATCCAAATCATGTCTACAAGCTAAATAAAGCTTTGTATGGCCTGAAACAAGCACCAAGGGCCTGGTATGAAACTATTTCCACCTTTCTACTTTCCATTGGTTTCACAAGAGGTAAAATTGATAAAACACTGTTTTTGAAATGGAGAGGGAAAGACTTGATGATTGTCCAAATTTATGTGGATGGCATCATTTTTGGAAGCACATGTAATAAAATGTGTGAAGAGTTTAGGAAACTCATGACAGCTGAGTTTGAAATGAGTGCAATGGGTGAACTCCAGTGCTTTCTTGGTCTCCAAGTAAGGCAACTGCAAAATGGAACTTTTATCCATCAAGGCAAATATGCCAAAGAACTTTTAAAGAAATTTGAGATGGATGATTGTAAGCCATGTAGTACACCCATTGCAACCAATAAAATAGTCATGTTTGATGAAAAGGATGATTTGGTTGATCAAACTCTGTATAGAAGCATGATTGGGTCTTTATTGTACCTAACTGCATCTAGGCCAGACATCATGTTTGCAACATGTGTTTGTGCAAGATCCCAATCAGCCCCTAGAAAGTCAAACCTTATTGTTGTAAAAAGGATATTCAGATACCTAAAAGGTGCTCCCACACTTGGTATCTGGTATCCAGCCGATGGTAAAATTGAGCCTTCAGGTTACTCAGATAGTGACTTTGCTGGATGTGACAAGACAAGGAAGTCCACTTCAGGAGGGTGCCAATTCCTAGGCAATTGCTTAGTATCTTGGCAAAGAAAAAAGCAAGCAGTTGTTTCCACATCCACTGTTGAGGCTGAATATATAGCTGCTGCAAGCTGTACAGCCCAACTGCTTTGGCTTCAAAATTAGTTGCTGGATTTTGGTATCACTGCCTTAAAGACACCACTCATGTTGGATAGCCAGGCAGCAGAAAATATCCTCAAAAATTCAGTTTCACATTCAACCACCAAGCACATTGATATCAGACATCACTTTGTGAGGGATTTCTATGAAAAAGGTTTGATTTCTCTGCACCATGTTCCAACTAAAGATCAGCTGGCAGATGTGCTAACCAAAGCATTAGACACATCCACCTTTGAAAGCTTGATCTCTAGGATTGGCATGCTGAACATGGAATAACAGGCAAAATCCTGTTTTTCTATGAATAAAAACATTAAAATGTTTTCAGAAAATCAAAAATCAATCCTTAAAAATAGCTAAAAATGAATTTTTCATTAAATCCTTAAAAGTCTGCCATAACCACTGTTTTGTTCAAATATCTGTTCTGCTCAATATTCTGTCCACTGCTGAAAGTCAACCCCTGTTCTCTCATATTCCTTGATAATCACTGTTGTTCAAAATCAGTGTTTTTATCCACTCATAGTAAAAATCACCCACTGCCTTCGTTATTACCGTTGTAACCACTGATCTTGTTCCATCAGTGTTTTCATAAAACACTTGTCCTTCATTTCATCAGGGGTTGGCACATGGACAGTACATAGCGGTCAGATCTGTTGTAACCGCTGCCACGTCAGCATTCACTTTTTCTTTATAAAACCCTTCTCAACACCCCCAAACAGGGTTTTTACTGCCGAATCGAATTCACAAGTTCTTTCTCAAAGCAGTTTCCATCTCTCTCTCTCTCTCTCTCAAATCATTCATCATTCTTCGTCTTCAACATGACAAAATCAAAGTCTTCTTCATCTGTGAAATCCACTTCAAAATCATCTTCCAAAAAGGCCACTCAAATGGCTACCACATCCATTGAAATTCCATACAAGCTCCTCACAACTATCTGGGTCTCCTTACAAAACCCGGTACCATCGATACCTACGATTCCATCATTGATACTATGTCATCTTCAAAGTACAAAACTTTGTTGACAGAAGATGCTCCAATTTACCTAAAAACCCAGAGAGAATTTTGGAAAAATGCCACACTTGAAACACAAGGTGAGACAGTCACAGCCATTAATTCTTCAATAATGGGTAAAAAGGTTCACATCACCCCACAATCCATTTTAGCGGTATTCGAACTCGATGATCAGCAAGGTAAAACTTATTTTCCCAAAATCGAGTATCAAAATGATTTTCTTGAAAGGGGGTATGCAGAACAAATGAGGAGGGATACCTTACAAAAAGGTAACTTTCCTCCTACAACAAGATTTTTATTCCATACCCTCTTGATGTGTGTTTCAAATAAAACAACTGCTTTTAATAAGATACCATTAAAGATTCGATACCTGGGATATGCTATTTTACAAAATGAAAATTTTAACTATTCCCAAGAAATCTTTGATGACTTGGTTAAAAATGGTTCTGCAAAATCATTTTTATTATTTCCAAGGTTCTTAAGTTATTACTTTCAAAAGAAATTTGGAAAGGATGATTCACATGTGCTCATCCAAGGTGATTCTTTTCAAATAAACAGCTTAACAGCTGAAACTTTTACAAGATTATCAACACCTTGCAAAACAAAAGCAGAGGTTCCTGAGCAGAATTTAGCAACTCCAACTGCTTCTCAGGTACCTGCTGCTGAGCCCACTGTTCTAGGTGATCATAGCAGCAAAACAACTGCTGTGAAACCCATACCTAAGATCACCAAAAAGCCAAGACAAAAGAAAACACAAAAACCCCCCAAACCTATAAAAAGGGCAACTCTGGAAGATGAGATCCCAGAGCAACTGCCAGTGACAACACAAAAGTCACAAGAAACCACTGCTGCTACTTCCTCACAGCAGTTGGTAGAAAGATCTCAACCCATGCCTAAAACTCCTCCTGCTTCTTCTCAACAAGAACAGGTTGTAACAATGGGGACACCACAATATGATGCTCTGGAATCACTTGCTTCCATCATCCACAGCCCACAGCCCGGGGCCAATTCGCTTTCTATACCCAACCTTACCTCCACAATTCCCCCACAAACAAAATTATTGTTGCATGCTCTTGATCTGAACCAGACACAAACCAGTCCTTCTCAATCACCTTTCAATGAGAACATACCTCAACAAGTGACTGGGTCTGATGTTTCAGTCATTGCTAACCCACCAACAACACCTGAGGAGGTTACACCCCTTGAGTTACAAGTAACTCTTGGTGGTAGTTCAAGTGAAGCAGCCACTACAAGTGCTGAACCCACTGGTTTGCATTTGGACAGTGGTTACATCAATAAGACTTCCTTGAACGCAATTTCTTCTCTGGGAACACTTGTGTATCCAGTCTTCATTGGTTCAATAAAAAGTGTTTCTCATTTTGAAGGAAGAAGTCCCCAGTTCCAAGACAAAGGGCATCAGTGGATGATTTCTGGGATACACTTCCTCAATCAACCACTGTTACAATCACTGCTAGTGGGAAATCAGATGATCCCATTAAGTTGGGTGATGGTTTAATGTACCAAGAATTGACGGATAGAGTTGATAAAGTGGACACTTCTGTTGCAGAAATCAAAGACATGTTGCAACAGTTGTTGAAAGTTCAAAAGGTACCCACTGCTGCACCAACTCCAACAGCTGCTCCATCATCTGCTCCTTCAACAGATGAGCTGTGGAGTTTATTTCAACCACTGCTCAAACATCAAAGAGAATTAGCTGATCAGCAGCATGAGATTCAAGTCCAAAAGATCATAAATCTCATGGAGTCAAGGTTTAAAGATACCTAAGCTGATATCAAGGCTATAAAGGCCCACATACTGAACACCACTGGCACTACTCCTCCCACTATTATCTTTATGGATAACCCACCACCAGATAATGCCAAAAAGGGGGAGAAATTGAAACAGATGAAAAAGAGGGGATATGAAGATGTCTGTATATTGAACCACAAAAAGATAGCATGCTTAAAGACATTCCCTTGCCAGATGGAACCAAGAAGATTGATGTAACCACAAATGCACTTGCTGAAGCAAAAGCAAGTGTAAAAAGGGATAGAGAGGCTAAGGATAAATCCAGGTGGGAACAGGAGAAAAGAGCATTTATGGAGCTGAATGAGCAGAGTATTTCTGAGCCAAAGGATGATAAAATCCTGAGCCAAAAAGTAAGAATCCTACTAGAAAAGTGAGGGAACCCAAACACACACCATCCAGACCCACAAAGCAAACTCCTAAACCTACCAAAAACCTCACACATTAATCTTCCACCCAAACAGCTGTTGTAACACCTGCTGTATCAACAACTGTTGGTACTTCAGTGGTTTCAACAGTTGTTAAACCAAAAACCATCACTTCAACCACAAAAACTGCTCCCACTTCAACCACTGCCCTACCAAATATTCCATCACCACCAAAAACAATCTCACCACCATCACCTCCGGTCAAAAAGCAGAAGACAGCTGATGACACATCATCAGTTGTAATGACAACAGTGGTTGAAACACCAGTTGTTTCAACAACTGCTAGTCAGCAACCTTCCACTTCAATCACTTCCACTACAATACCCACCACTCAAATCACCACCACTGAACCATCCAAAACATCATCAGCCTCACCTCAACCAAAAAGGAGAAGGTTAATTCTGAAATGATGATTCTTCACCACCACCAACATCTTCACAACCTTTATCACTTGCTACTATACCAAACCCTGTTCCTCTCTCATCAGCTCAAGTTCAAAAGCCAATCACTGACATTACTCCTGCAGGTGTCCAATATCCTCTAGAGCTTATAGCAGTCAGAGAAGAGATCAAATCCTTCTACTTTGAGGATGACCCTGCTAAAAGGAGTTTGCCATCTGTTGAAGGATATCCCAGGCCTAACAACATTGAAGAATACTTGAAAGTTAAGGCTCAACAAGCAGAGGATATCTCCAAAAGAAATTCACAAGGAAAGTCTGACAAAGAAATTCAAAGACATTATCAATTTCTACTCACATAAGCCAGATCTTTGGAGCAGTTTGCAAAGAATGTATGTCAGCAAATATCAGAAAGAGCAGATGAATCCCTGAGAAAAGACAACATTGAAAACATCATGACTTACAAGAAATATAAGGGAGAGAAATACATGTACAAAGAATGGACCATTCCTGAGCTTGAAAGTGAAGCAGCCAGGATTCAAGAAATGATCAAGAATAAGGTAAAACATACTCCACCTGATTGGGAAAAATACAAGAAGAATGTACCTGATAAGGTATTGGAGCTGAAGAGAATGAAAGAGGAATTGATCACTGCTGATTTTGGGTCAAAAAACCAAGTGATGAGATGGAAAGAAGACAAAGTCAGGGCCACTTACAAAAAGTTGGAGGAACTAAGGAAGAAAAATCCACAGATTCCACAAAAACCTGACTATCCTAAAGCAGAGGTTTCAACAAGACCACCAAAGCTGCAAGTCAGGAGAGCCACTGCTCCATCAGGTGCCTTTCTTTATCAAAGAAGAAGGCGAAAACAGATGGATGCAGAAACAGCAGAGGAAATAGCTACTGGTAATGAAGTTATAAAAATGGTTTATAAACAGATGATGGCTGATATTCCTGAACTTGCTCAAGCTCAAAGAACTGCTCAGTCAGTCATCACCAGGCCAGCATCTCCAAACTCCTCATCTAATAAAAATCTCCCAAGAAACCCACCAGACTCAAAAGTACTAAAGTGGAAAACTGACAAACAGACCCATGTACTAATTGTGATCAAGTCTAGTGGAGAAGTGAACAAAATATCAAGGGAACAAGCACTTGGCCTGATTGTTGAAGATCTGCAGGATCTACTTGATCTTCCACTTTGCAGGGATGAAGATGATACAGATGCCTTAGACTTTGAGTTACAACTCAAAGGGCAAATAAGGGAACTGTTGATGAGGTAATAAAGTTCCACAATAATGAAGGCTTTTGGTATTATCTGTTCCAGGGGGAGATTGTTGGGATTGAACCCTATCAGAAGAACAGATAATTAAAGCCAAAACTGGATCAGAGCAGTGGATCCAAAATAAGCAGAAGTTATGTTTACATTCTCTCCCCTTGAAAGTGGTTTCAACATCTGATGACCACCATCCACTGATCCTTTAACTGCTGACCAAGTTAAAAGCTGATGAAGACTAAAGCCCTGTTGATCAATCTACTGCTATGGGTTAAGCACTGTTGGAGTTATCAAGTATTGCTGGAGTCACAACAGTGGAAGGATAAAGCAGTAGTTTAGTTTTCTTATGTAATGTATTGTAAACAGTAGATAGCATAGCAGTGTTTGTATTAGATCAGTTGTTAGAGTTTGTTAGGAGGTTAGATGTCACTTTCATGGTGACGTCAGCCAAGATGCTTCAGTGGTTTGGGCGTGCCTATAAATAGAACAGTACCCTGTACTGTTCTATTAGCTCTTCATCACTTTTCTTCCTATACGAACAAACACAGTGAGCTCAGGCTGAGGGGGAGTTTGTTACATGCATGCATTGTAATCATAGTTGGAATAAATTCAATTATTCGGTTCTATGTGAAAATGTGTGTTAAAAGCAATTCTCCTGTTTGATTGTGTGCAAAGTTTATTTCCATTTATATTCCGCTGCATTACTTGTTCATCTTTCATCTTAAATCAAACGTAAAACACAATCAATCCAAACTCAGATCCTAACAAATGTCGTAATTGTACCTGCAAATTCATCACATATTGTATTGATACGAATTCAGATATGTATTCATTTCGGATGACTCGGACGATAAAATAAAAATATTATATATTTACGACTCGTTACGGACTCGATGCTTATTACGGACGACTCGGACGATAAAATAAAAATATTATATATTTACGACTCATTACGGACTCGTCGCTCGTTACGGACGAATCGGACGATAAAATAAAAATATTATATATTTACGACTCGTTACGGACGAGTCGCTCGTTACGGACGACTCGTACGATAAAATAAAATATTATATATTTATATATTCAAAATGGTATAAATATTCAAAATATAGGTTGATAATGATTAAACTTTCTTTTACAATGCCTTTACCTCTAAATCATTCAGATTATCTTCATCTTTCACTGCTTCAGTTAAATCCACTCGAGTTCACCCGAATACATTCCGCCTCCATCATCTGTAACAATAGTTCCAATATTTAGTTTAGCCAAAAATAAAATATTAGAAAACCCAGATATCATAATGAAAATATAAAATAAGTATGCATCATTTAAGTTTGGATTCAAAATACATGTCACCTAAATCTTAAAAGTCAAAGTGAACTTTGATTTCACGATGGACGGAGTAGTTTAGTTACAGATTCATGCCTGAAGCCTTTAAAGATATTTTCATAATAAAACTAAGTGTTGAACACATAGCAGTGAAATTTCAGAATGTTCTTCCCAAATGCGATTGCATTAATCACATGTTCACATTCTTTAAGAGCAAAATAAATCAAGAGTTGTCACAGTAAGTCATCAGCAAAGTAAATCAAGAGCTGTCACAGTAAGTCATCAAAAAATATTTTAGTACTTTATTGAATAAACTCTTTCTTAACATATTTGATTGGGTTTAGGTTCAGGAAATTTGGCGTTTGTTGACATCACAACACCCCAACGACTGCCAGTTGTAGTCATTAAAGTTACATGAAACTGTTTTTTTCCATTTTCTACTGATGCATATATACAGATGATTCACTCACTTTAATGAGGTTGGTTACGGAACCAGAACTCATTTTGGTTTGTTAATGACTTGTAGTAGACGGCTCAGAATAGGTATTGAAGATGTGACGGCTGCATAACAGGTTGCTAGTAGCAAACACAAGTCACATAACCATGATTAAGCATTGTTTATCTACTTTCATTTAATTCAAACTGAAATCATTAATCACCAAATTATTATTTTGAAGTTATGTTTCGTGACATATATTTCTTAATAATAATCTTGTTGTTTTAAAAGATGATTCCATCTAATATTCTATCACAAATGAGCATGCCATAATAATTGCAAGGATATTCAATCAGCATAATACAGAAAAATATATATTTACAGGAATCAAAACACTAACAACACTTGTAACACATTTAATAATAATAATAATAATAATAATAATAATAATAACAACATTAAACTGTAGAAGCACAAGCACTTGTCTATCTGCCTATTGGCAAAGTTATTCTGGGAAAACACATCAGAATTCAGGTATATACCTACTGCTGTAGAATGTTTGTATACAGTAACAATTGACTTTCAAACTAAAACATCAACAACATAATAAAATTTCAATAAAAGACTAATCAATTTCAACAAATAGCAGCCAAAAGAGATCAAAATTGAGATGAAAAATAAGTAGAAACGAACACAAAAAGGCGACCGTTGATACGAATGAGCAAATATAAAAGTGAATTTTAGAAATTAGAGCTCATAGGTCAATGACTGAGATCCATTTGAGAGTGGAGTAGACAGATTCAGATCATCGGTAAAATAGGATTCTTTGACGGAAGAAACGACACCGGCGAATGATTGTTTCTCTTTTTTGGTGGCGTCGGCGACTGGTGGCAGAAGCCAGGCGTTGTAGCCATGCATTTGTACCGGTGGTTTTTTGTGTAATTTTTTTTTGGGGGGGGGGGTGTAGAGATAGATTTATAAGGAACCCTTTCGTACCAAACACGTGAGCCTGGATGCACTTCAACAAAACCTCATTCCTGTACCAAACACCAAATGGGTTTTGGTACTACACTAAGGTTGAAAATAGACATTGTACCCACAATGCTTGCGTACTGGTTGGTTGAAAATTATAATGAAAAGACAAACACCCTAAATGTTGGCAACCATACCATACATATAAATGAAGAATTGGTAAACTCTTTAACGGGTATACCAAATGGAAGGGTGCCCGTGAACATGAAAAAAGACCAACAACTAAAGACCATGTGGTGGCTGAGTGGAAAGCACAGTTCCGAGGGGCTGAGTGGAAAGCAAAGATAGGAGGGTTGGGCTGGGTTAACAGACCAAGTGTGAGGATATACTTTGATAACGTTTTGCCTATGATGCATGGCTTTGGGAGAAACTTCTGTCTAAATTTCCTTGTAGCATTCTTCACTATAATGGGGCATGCAACTGACAATGCATTCGTCAACAACACAATTCTTGCACAATGTTACACCAGTTGTTCAAATAAACCAAATGAACTGGTGTAGTTATATCATCCAATGCTTGCAACACGCCAAAACCGCATGGGCTCCCAAAAAGCATTACACAGGGCAACTGATCATACTTGCAGTAAGAATAAAATTACACTATTCATTTGTGTGTCATTAAAACGCCAAAAAATATATGTCATTTGAAAATCTATTTTGTTACAGCTTGCCTTGGTAAGCGATGCTTGCAATTTGAAAAAAAGGGACCGAAAAGAAGGATACCCAATTGAGTGGGTTACAACAGAAACTCTTGACTTATTTGAAAGAGCAATGGCAAAACACCTTGTGGGCAATGAAGTAAAAAGGAATACATTCAAAAAAGGTAAAGGAAGCAAGCCCCAAAAAACAAGAAAAATGCAGATTGTTGTTCGTGATAAAGATGATGGTGATGATGCTGAGAATGAAGATGAAGATAATGTTCACAAGGTCGATGAGCATGATGATGAGTTTGATGATGATGATGGTTTTGATCATGATGATCATTATAACTATGAACTGCAAAACGCCAGGCCCTTCAATGATGCTGAAGAGGCTTCACTTCAAAGGATGGTGAATGAGGATATAGAAAGCCGGGAAACGATGTTTGAAGTTTCTGCATCAGGAAACCATGCTCTTATCAGAGAAGTAACACAGTATGACAACATTTTTGCTGAAGAAGAAGAACAAAACATAGAACCTGAAGAGGTATGTTGTTCAAATAATAAATTAAAAAAAAAACCAAAAAACACCATAATAAACAAAATCCTTTTATTTATTATAACAGGAAATGGCTGATAAATTGGATGGAGCATACAAAGAATTAGAAGACCGTTACAATAAAATGAGCACATTGTTAAAACAGTCAAAGACTGAATACCCAAATAGCCTCCTGGTACACATTAAATACTCACAATGTATGACATTGTTGGAGAACATCTCAAAATTTGTTGATGAAAACGCCAAAGAAATGCCAGCTAAAACAGAAGAAGATACACAAGAAACTGAGGATGAAAATGAGATGGTACTAGGAGATGAAAATGAACAAGAAAGGGAAAATGAGAAGGCTGAAAAAGAAAACGCCATTAAAGAGCAAACAGTTCATGAAAACGCCAAAGAATTTGAAAATGAAGAACAAGGAGAGGAAGGATGCGAAAATGAAAAAGAAAGGGAGAAGGAGATAGCTGGACTTGAAAACGCCATTGAAGAGGAAACAGTTGATGAAAATGCCATGCAAGTGGAAATACTTCATGAAAACGCCATTGAAGATGAAAATGAAGGAAAAGGAAAAGAAGAAGGAAAAGGAAAAGGAAAAGGGGAAGGAGAAGAAGAAGAGGAAGGGGAGTGGGAAGGGAATGGTGAAGGGATGGAGAAAGAGAAGGAAAATGAGAAAGAGAAGGAGAAAGGCAAGGAAGGATGGGGCAATAGAAAAAAATGCCGAACCCTCGACTGCTACAACAGCGCCAATATATGATGATGAAAAGGATAGTACATCATCAGATGAAGATGTAAACGAAAAGGATATTGAGAGGTGGAGTTGTGATTTCAAGACACTTGAATATCACATTTCAAGATACAATGGGGAAAAAATAATTAAGAGGAATATTGCTGAGATTTTGGAGCTGCCAGGACAAGATCTAAAACAAATGATTGATATTAAAGAAGGTCTTAACAATTCAAAGATGGTGGATGAAGCAATTAAAGCAATAAAAAAACATCCGCAACTTGCTGAAGAGACCCCAAAAATGCCTGTATTTGATAAGACACCAAACATCGCCACGACAGAAACAAAAGATAGCCAGGCATTCAACACTGAAAAAGAAAAAACTGAAGGGGAGATGGTGAACAAAAGTGTTGACCAAGAAGAGGCAGTGTTTGATAAAACACCATATGAACAGCCACCAACTACATCTGGGAAAAACCTCTTGTAAAGTTTTGAAGAGGAAAAGACACCAAATAAACCCCATGATGAAAACGCCATCAACACATCACCACCAAAAACGCCAAACATGTCAGATGTGCAGGAGAAAAGTGATGAGGACAACACTCCAGACATCACAAAGCTGATGCAAGAAAATAAAATTTTAAACCCTGAAGAGCTGCCTGGTGTTGAAAAAGCTGATAAAGATGATGAAGAAGATAAAAACATAAAAAATAAGAATGTGGCTGAAGAGGAGAAGAGAGATAAAAAATTGAGCAAGGCATGTTTGTCACCTTATCTATGGAGGCAAGTGGTGATACATGAAAAAAGGACAAACCCTGAAAATAACCTCTCCACATACATCTTCACTGGAATCGGCGATTATGAGTATGTACACTTCTCTCAAAATAAAACGCCAAACTTTCAATTCATAACATTTACTTGAGAATATGCATGCAAAAACAATCAAAACGCCATGTATTATAATAGAATGAGTTTGTATAACTAAAACGCCAAATGATATTCTTTTAGAACAGAGCTGTTCAAGATGGGAGAACAGCTCAAAATAAAACGCCAAACTATCCATTCATAACGTTTACTTGAGAATATGCATGCAAAAACAATCAAAACGCCATATATTATAATAGAATGAGTTTGTATAACTAAAACACCAAATGATGTTTTTTTAGAACTGAGCTGTTCAAGATGGGAGAAAAGTTTCTCATGAGGGTGATATGTGAGAGCATGAAACCAGGATTTCAAGCACACGTCTCAATTATTCTAAGTTGGGCACATATCCAGAACTATGAAGAAAGATACAAGGCTCAAGAATCACCCTCAAGGTTATTCTGCACAGAAATACTGCTGGTAACTCTTTTTCTATATATATTTGATAACATTATAAAATGACATTGTTTTGTTGTTTAATTATGTGGTACTCAATATTACAGAATACTCCGGCATACTACGAAACGACAACAGAAGATGCACGAAACAATGAATTCAACAGAAACATGAAACTGTTCTGAAAAACACACGTTTCAAAGAAGACAAGAAACAGAAAACCATCAAGGATTATGAACTGGTCTTCGTGCCAATAATCTGGGAAAGACATTTCTATGTTGTATGTTTCAACATGAAACACAAAAGAGTTGATGTATTGGACAACAGCCATGTAGGGGATAAAGTAAGCATAAAAAAAGTATGGAGGATGGGTGGAAAAATTGGTAAGTATCTTAAAAACTTTGAATATAGGAACTATGTTAACAAAACGCCAAACTAATATATGCAAAAAAAATGTGAAAACTGCAGCACGGAGCTTTTGCAAACTACTTGCGTATTAAAAATCACCCAAAGCATGAGATCATGAGCAAGGCGAAGGTTATCAGACAAATGATGGATTGGAGGACAAAGTCTAACGTCATCGACTGTGGAATTTTCGCAATGAGGCATATGGAAACATACATGGGGGATATAGCTAGTTGGAAAAGTGGTTTGGCAACAGAAGATGCCCCAAATCAACTCCAACAAAAACAGCTAAATGAACTAAGGGTAAAATAAATTGGAAAAATCCTGTTTCATAGCGAAAATGAAAACATAGACCCAGTGAAAAGTTGTCTGAATACATTCATGGCTTATGGGGGAGAAAGAATACGTAAGTTGTTTGACAAAGCAGAAGAGAGAATAGCAAAACGAATGTCAGAATATGTAGATTAGCTAAACACCATGTATTTTAATGTTGACTATCATGTTTTACTCTTTAAATCATTACATCTACATGTTTGGTTGTGTGATCTACTACCGTATTTCGGCAAATCAAATAAAACGCCATGATTAGAAAAATTAACAAAAAGTAACCATTTAAAACATAAACAAAATTAAAAAAAGAGCTAAAAAAACTAAATTAAGACAAGTAGAAAACACAAAAACGCCAAATCTATAGGAAATTAATAAAACGCCATTAAAACATAAACGCCATTCGTAAAAAAATACTTTTTAAAAAAACGCCATGAAAAAACAAGCATAAAGATGAAAACGCCATTAAAACACAAACGTCATTCGTAAAAAATACACTTTTAAAAAAAACGCCATGTAAACTAGCATAAAGATGAAACCGCCATATATATTTAATTATTTTTGGGCAAAGCAATCATAACGCCATTGTTTAGCGGGAAGTGGACAATGACAATCGTACCCCGGCATAACAATTAGCGCTCCCAGCCACGTGTTGGACCAGGATCCGTTTTCACCGTTCTCACACTTTTCACCGTTCTCTCCTGATCTCGTTTCTATATAATAAGAGTTAATAGCCAAAATGGTCCCTGAGGTTTGGTCATTTTTGCCACTTTAGTCCAAAATCCAAAATTTTTAAATTTGGGTCCCTGAGGTTTGCATTTTGTTGCCATTTTAGTCCAAATTTCAAATCAGATCAGATTTCTAAAAAAAAACACTGGTTTTTGTCCTTTTCCTCAGGGGCATTTTGGTCATTATACCCCCTTTAAAGTTCATCTTCCCAAAAAAAAAACCCAGTTCATCTGCACTTCCTCTCTCTTACATAACTCATTCTATCTTTAAATACCCTAATTCATTTAGGGTTATCATAGATTCATCTGCACTAAAGCAGACCACCTCCACCGCACATATTAAAGAGACCATCTTCTTCGAACAAAACCAAACCCTAACCGCCGGATCTGCAGCCCACAACCACCACCTCCACCGTCACATTAAACCACCACAACCTCCACCTCCACTTCCGGATCTGACCCCCACCGTCACCTTCACCACCCCCATGATATCCGGCCGATTACCGGCGTCTCGCACTCACATAACCCCTGTCACCACCTTCCCTCTTCGTGAACAACAAATCAACAAAAACCTAGATCATTTAGCACCAATTCTACACACACATCTATATTCAGAAGTGTAAAGGGAGAATCTGAGGAGAGAGAGAGAACGGCGGCGGTGGCGGAGCGGAGTGGAGTGGAGCTGCAGGGGAGGTGGTGGCGGAGCCGACGACAGTCCGGTTCATTCCCTCCTCGGTCAGTGATTGTATTTCATTTTCTTTGAGATTTTGGGTTAAATGATTTGGTATTTAAGGAATTTTTGTTACGAAATCCTCTTCAAAGGGGCTATGAAGATGAAGACATTCTGGGTTTTGTTGATTTGTTGTTCATCTGCATTTTGGATATTTGGGTTTTGGAATTTATGAAGATCTTCATCTGGGATTTGTTGTTCATCTGCGTTTTGGTCAGATCATCATCTGGGTTTATGAAGACATTCTGGGTTTTGTGAACAGTGGTGATCTGTGGATGGCGGTGGTGATCTGTGGATGGCGGATCTGTGTAGAGAGAGAGAGAACTGAGAGAGAGAGTGTGTGTATCTGGGTTTGATCTGGGTTTTGCTTGTTTTTGATATAGAGTAAACTGCCATTTTGATCTGTATTTATTTATAAAATATAAATGACCATTTTGCCCCTAAGGATAAAGACAAAATAACCAGTTTTTAATAGTCAAACAGAAGGTAATTTGAAATTTGGACTAAAATGGCAACAAAATGCAAACCTCAGGGACCCAGATTTAAAAATTTTGGATTTTGGACTAAAGTGGCAAAAGTGAGCAAACCTCAGGGACCATTTTGGCTATTTTTTTTTGAACGGCCAACGAATCCTCCAAATGGGCTACTGGCGAAATTCACCACATCGGGATACACTCGCCTTCCGAACCGGGGAAAACCCCCACCTAGGGCCGAAGCCCGTGAACACTCGCCCGAAGGCACGACAGTGCGGTGAGGTAAAACCCGCTCAGTTCAAGGATCGAACTAGCGATCGCCGCCTACTCGCCTAGTCTCCCATCATCACCAGGTGCCGCAGAAACTAAATGCTAGGGACCGGAATTGAACTTGAGTCACTTGGAACACAAGATCTCTCCCTTACCACTCCATCACTAGCTCATATAATAATTATCATAAAAAATAACACATTTCATCACTACGATGCTGTTAAGCAAAACCTACTGATTAGTTTAGGAATTTGTGCTATATACATGCAAGCCATTTATGTTTCCTACTTTTGGGTCCATATACATTTGTCATTTAAATCAAGGAATTGTGATTTAATCACCTTACAAATGTTCTTAATGAAGTCAAAAGTCATGTAGAGTTATACGATAATTACACATGGAAGTTTAGACGTATGTTTAAATTTTATCATTAATTTCGCATGTATTAACAAATTTTAAATAAGTATACTTATTAGATATTCAACATCAAAGTAATCAAATCCTAATAAACAAACAAAAAGGTAATTTAGTAAAAACTCCAAAGTGTACAAGTGTGGATAAATAGTGAATGAATTATACCTGGGATTGATAACGTCCCAAATACAACTAGTATGTCTCAAATGTATAAACTCTCACTCAAATACACTTAAAATTATAAAACATTAACTTGAATCATTTGATAGATTGTAATCAAGTTGTAAACAAGTTTACATATCAATCACGTATTATATATACTGTAAAAAAGATTGTAGTTCTAGATTCAAACGGGAAGACAACTCAACCCATTTAATTTTTATACAACTTGGACGTAACATATATCAACCGAAAAACATGAGATGTTTATTAAATAAGTTTAACTAGTCAATATAAAATCTAATATTTTCTGTCTCATGTTTCTTGTCATTTTTTTATACTAAAAATAGTTTTTAGTGGAGGGTTCAACTACATAGTCAAAAGCTCATAAAAGTGTGAGATGTCTATGCAGACATTGTGTTTTAAATTTTAGAAATGATGTTTTAGAATCTTTTGGTTTTGTATTATATAGAAAAACACAAAACGGAACAATCTAAAACACAATGAAATATATTATATGCATGAAAATTAAAACACACTATTGGCACGATGTTTTAAATTTCATGTCTAGAATACATTTATTTGTGTTTTAGATTGTTAAGTTTCGTGTTTTTTATATAATATCATAAAAGTATCTATAATATCATCCCTTAAAATTAAAACACAATGGGTACATATATTTCTAACATTTTTAGGAGCTTTTGACTTCATAGCCATCCTAACATACTTTTTAAAACATTTAAAATTCTATATATACCAATTTATAACTTTTAATCTTTTCTTTTATTAGAAGGAGAAATAATAACACAATAAAGTACATAAGTATCATAAATCTAGCAATCTATCTATAAAACTAAATAACATTTTATAATAAATATGACACAATGGCACATTATGGCAACACAAATAAAATTGTACATGACAACTATTAATTTGGTATTAAATTGGTTAGACCAAAAGATAAACCCTAATTTAACAACACTCCAAGCATCCTAATGACCTTATCGTCAAACATATATATATTCACACAGGAATTTAGATGTGACCCGAATTCATTCATCGAAAAAGTCGAGGGTTCAATTCAACAAACTTGAAGCAATTGTTTTCAGAGAACGATAATCTTCAAAACCCCTTTTCGGTGCCGACGAACGAATCTTGAAATCTTCATCATTCACACACATTTGATTTCAATCGGGTCTTGATCTTTATCAACCGTTGATCACTTCTTGTTGTTAAATTCAGTATCTTTTTCAATTTCCCCAAATACCCTTTTTCAGATTATTGATCAATTGATTTGGGTCAACAGGAATTGGGATTTTGTGGGTTTGATGGATCTGAAAGTGGGTTTTTGGTCATGATGGCTCTGGGTTTTTAATTATGATAATAATGGGTTTGCAGTCTTCTGGTAGATTAGTTTTAGTTTGACTATTTATGTGTTGTTATAATAACATTTGGATAGTGGAATTTTGTGGTGAATTGTGGTGGAGTGGTCATGGATGAGGTCAACACTGTGGTGGTGGCAGATGAGAGGTTGGTATCTGCTTCCCGTTCGGTGCGGTGGAGTCCGAAACAGCTTGGTTTTCAACCGTATGCCGCCCCCGTGGTTGGTAGCGGTGATGCCAGAACGCGGAATTCGAGTGGTTTTGTTAAAAGACCTGTGAGTGGTTTTGACTAATTAAATTATGTTCTTTTATGTTGTTTGATCATGTAATATGTTCTGTTTGAATGCTTGGTTAGTTGAAGCTATTGAAAATGGATTGTGGGATGTTGGTATTGCTAGATAAATGAATTTATGTGGGCTGAAGTTAATGTTTTTAGTAGTAAACTAGTAATCAAGATTAACCAGTAACCACTAAAGTTTCAGTTTTTTTTTTCAACCTTAGTGAATTCTTTGCAACATTTGGCTAAGTTGCAGCACTTGTTGTGTTTTCATTATGCTAAGTACTTTCATTGGCGAAGCCACGCCCCCCCCCCCCCAATTTTTCCGAAACCCGGGGGTGGGGGGGGGGCAACGTATATGCCTATACGAAAGTACTATTCATAACACTACACATCGAAAAGTTCGGGGGGCGGGCGCCCCCCGGACAATAACTAAGCTGCGCCCTTGAGTACTTTGTTGACATGAATCATTATATTGTGCAGCTGGTATCAAGATTAACCAAGGATATTGTTGAGACATACCGAATCTGCAATCCACAGTTTAATTATTTAGAAGAATTAAACCCCAAACGGTTTTTGACAAGCCCGTCTGCTGGAGTACTCAATGACGGTTTCGATAACGAAAATTCAGACTTTATTTTGAGCGTAAATTGTTCCCTTGTTAATCCAGAAACTCACAGAAGGTTAATACTTCTACTCTGTTTCTGTTGTTTGATTGAATATATCATTATATGTATCCGATTTTTTTTCTTATTTTTTTTTCGGATTATTTCAGATATATTGTAAAAGATATGCTCGGGCAGGGGACATTTGGGCAAGTTGCTAAGTGTTGGGTTGCAGAACTCGACCGTTTTGTTGCCGTTAAAGTTATAAAAAATCAACCTGCTTACTATCAACAGGCGTTGGTTGAAGTTTCCATATTGACAACAGTAAATAAAAATTTAGTTTTGGCTATGGTTTTGTTTTAAAATGAGTCAGCATTAATCATTTAGTAATGTCGCCTAATTTTCTTGTAATTGTCAGTTAAACAAAAAGTTTGATCCTGAGGATAAAAATCACATTGTTCGAATTTATGATTACTTTGTATATCAACGGCATTTGTGCATTGCTTTTGAACTGCTCGATTCAAATTTGTAAGTCTCAGTTTGCTGCGTAAAATATTTTCTTCCAGCTTTATATTAGGGTTTTGAGTTTTTGTTTTGTTTGTGATTTTACATCAGGTATGAGCTTTTAAAGCTAAATAAATTCCGCGGATTATCATTGAGCATTGTGCAACTATTTTCAAAGCAGGTTATTTTTTTATGAATATTTTAAAATTAAGTGTAAGCTAATATCGGTGATATATCATCACCAATGTATCGGTTATCGGTCCCCATGTAAAATATCGGTGTCAAATATCGGTACTGATATTTATTGGCGATATTGATCGATCTTTGACCGATATGTCACCGATTTTCCCGATATCAGTACCTTTCTTTTAGTTCTGTCTGTCTTCTTATTGCTGCTATTAGTGTTCTATGTCTAAATTGTTAATTGTTAGTGTTTTGCAAGTTGCAAAAGGTTAATTTGTTAATGGTAGGAGAGTATATAGAATTGTTATTGTTAAATCGCTATATATATATATATAAGTTCTACATGATATTAAAATTACTGATATCCCACTGCGATAACCTATATCTCAAATATCGGTCCTTGACCGATATCCGATATTTTACCGCGTTAACTGCATAGAGCATAAGACAGACGTTATTATTTGTGCCGCCTTTAACGATTTATATATTTGTACTAGATTTTATATGGATTAGCTCTGATGAAGGATGCTGCTATTATACATTGCGATCTTAAACCTGAGAACATCCTTTTATGCACAAGGTGAGATACTTTGTTAGGAAACGGGTCAAAATGGACCAGGTCACGTTGGGTTAGCCTGCAAACATGTTTTCTTGCATTAGTTGTAATTACGAAGACACTATTGTTACACTGATAATCGAAGTCTGAATAAAAACGATATAGGTGGACGTTAAATAGACTTTGGCAACTTTCAACCCATTTGACCTGTTCTCCTTTTAGATAAGTTGTCTAGTTTGACCTGTTTACGATAGTACAAAACCCAATCGACCCATTGATAAGTAAACATGTTAAAATCGCCACCTTTTTTTTTTCTGTTGATTAAGCTCAATCGTTCATATAATTGCTGTTTATTTCTTAGTACCAGAACCAGATCGGATCCTCCAGAAGTCAAAATTATTGACTTTGGATCTGCTTGCATGGAAGATCACACCGTTTATTCTTATATCCAGGTTCTTATCTAATACATCATCACTTAGTCGCAGGCATAAATTATGGCACGTTGATCAAAAGTTTTGTTATTTATTGTATTTCTCTTCTGCAGAGTCGATACTACAGATCACCTGAAGTTGTTCTTGGCTATCGGTATCCTTGAATTCGAAATCCGCTGTTATATTATAATTGTTGTTGTTATCCTATAAATACTTGTGAGCTTTTGTTAGACCTTAACCACCCTCAGGTATACAACTGCTATAGACATGTGGTCATTTGGATGCATAGTTGCTGAACTATTTCTTGGCCTGCCACTATTTCCCGGGGCGTCAGAATTTGATCTTCTAAAACGAATGATAAAAATAATTGGGTATAGTTCTTGTTATAATATTTTAGTTATATTTCAATCAGTTATTCTCTTCCAATGCTCATTCCTCGTATTTATACATATAACCCATGGTGCAATATCTGTTGAACTCTTGGATCGAAAAAGATATATAATTTGGATGATGGTTAAGTTTTCATATGATTTTTTTTTTGTTTTTATTTATTTAGGGAACAACCGCCTGATTATGTACTGAAAGAGGCCAAAAACACTAGCAAATTCTTCAAATGTGTAGGGACCGTAAACCATGAAGATGGTAGTCAAGCTTCTTCTTCTGGAAGAAGTATTTACCAAGCTTTAAGTGAAGAGGAATACGAAGACGTAAGTGCGCGTTTTCCTTTTTTAGTTATTATCGTATGTAATTATTATTTTAATCATGAAGGGCTATGCTACTATTATAATTGTTTATGTATGTCTTGTTTTACTTTTGCTTCAGAGGGAGATGAAAAAACCGCCGATAGGAAAAGAGTACTTCAGTCACATGAATCTCGAAGGAATAGTTACAAAGTATCCTTACAAGAAAGAACTGAAAAAAGAAGAGGTTTTTAGAGGTTAGCTCTATACTCTTAACTTAGTAATTTATTTTTCTCCTGAAATCTTAAAACATTATATATGATGGCAATTTTGTGATAAAATACTACAGAAAGTCAAATGCGACTATCGCTGATTGATTTCTTGAAGGGACTCGTAGAATTTGATCCAGCCAAGCGGTGGTCACCTTTGCAGGTCGTTAATGATGATATTATGATGTATCATTTCATGTAGAATTTGTTTGTTATGATGATATTAATAAGGTTTTTAATGTTCATGGTGCAGGCTTCTAAGCATCCTTTTGTTACTGGAGAACCTTTTACCTGCCCTTATAAGCCTGCTCCCGAGACTCCTCGTGTGGTAAGCAGTACTTATCAATTGATAAAAGTATATAATGTAATTACTCTTTTCTTTTCTTAATATGGTCAACTTACGGATCACTTATTGTTAAGTTTTTCTTTGACCAATGTAGCCCGTTTCGCATAATGTCAAGGTTGATCATCATCCTGCTGGAGGTCATTGGTTTGCCGCAGGTCTCTCGCCTAACGTGCGTAATACCTGATTCTTAAGTTAACTCTCATTTAGGGGTGCTTATATTTGCATTTTACTAACAACTAGATTGTTGCCATAAGCCGCCTTAGTTGTTTATAACTGGTGGCACGTCATGTGATGCGTTAACCATATGAAAAGCGTGTTTCGACGTATCCACTCTTACTCAGTGTAACCTATATAAGCATGACGGTTACAAAAGAAACAAATTCGAACCTGGGTTGGTTCGTTTAGTAAGGGTTCCACCTAACAACTACACCACCTTTATACCGTAGAATCAAAACGTTTTATATTTGTCTCGACTTGTTTCCGAAAGAAATTATGTAGAAACGTGAATTTATATCGTTTACGTTGAAACGTGAATTTATACAGACACGTACATGAAAATCACTACGTGAGAAAATAGTGTTTTTCTTTTATGCTAAAGAATGAAAATATGGGGTGAATCTGAAAAATTAGAACTCAAGGGGGTGAAAATGACATTTTATAAAGTTTTAAAAGTATAAGGGTTGTAAGTGACAATTTTCAAAGTCTTAGGGTTTTTTTGTTAATTTTCAAAGTCTAAGGGTGATTTTGTCGGTGGCATATACCACCGACCATTGGTTTAAAGGTTATATACAATATATTTTATATCTCCTTCTTTTACAGCCGATTATCTGATTGTTCAACTGATTATCTGATTCTGACAATTCCAATTCTAATTGCTATTCCGTATAGGTTCTAGGTGGAAATCGGGTTGCAATGTATAACAACTCTCATTTTCAAGTAATGCCTCCGTATGCACACGGGAACAATTTCGGAAGTTTAGGAAGTCACGGCAGTTATAATGACGGCACCGGACTTGGAAGTAGTTACGGCAGCTATGGAGATAACAGTAACATGCTTGCTTATTATTCACCGGTGGGCCCATCTGCTATGAACAACTATGCACAAAATATCCCAGTTCTTGGAAGTAGTCCCGATGCTAGGCGAAGAATTATGCAAATCCCACCTGGAAACGGGTTCGCGTTCAGTCCAGCTGGCAATTTAGCACCTATGTCACTCGGCACAAGTCCTTCACAATTCACTCCACCGTATAACCAGGTGACAGCTGGATCTCCTGGACATTACGGCCCGAGTTCTCCCGCTAGAGGCGGGAATACTCACGGGTCGCCCCTTGGAAAAGGAGCTGTTTCGGGTAATCAGATGAATAGAAGAAAAGGATGGGGGTATTCTGGTAATTTACCGACTCAAGAAAGCAATTCGTCTGCACATTGGCAAGGGCAGTTTCCCGATGTTAATTCACCGAATTTAAACGCTGGAAACTGGAAACAACAGCAAAGGAATAGTGGAAATGCTGGGGCCCACGGTTCAATTGGTTCGGGTAAACCTTTATTGCATCCGAAAAGTGCCGTTCATGACAAACCCGAGAGTAGCAGTTCGTTGCCTGATCCTGGGGACTGGGATCCTAATTATAGGTAATCATCGATGCCATAAATTATTACTTTTTTTGTTTTATCGTCATATTTATCGTATTTTAACTATTTATGTTGTTAGATGGTATGCTGAAAAGTTTTATTAACTTTTTTTTCTTTCTTTCAGTGATGAACTGCTTTTGCAAGATGATTCTTCGGAATTAAACAACATGACAATGGAATTCAGTAAGAGTATGCAAATTAGTCAAGGTTTTACTCCTACAGAATCTTTTGTTGGAGTTGGGCGATTTAATCAAATGTCAAACTCAAATATGTCAATACAAAGGTACGTTCCATACATCGTTTTATAATGATGTGGTGTTGTGTCATGTCATTATTTTCCCTGCTATAGAGTGGTAAAAAAAAAGATCTAGGGTAAAGACGTAAAGTGCCATTTTCGTTTTCGTCCCCTGAGGTTTGGCCAGTTTTGCGACTTTCGTCCGAAGGTTTGTTTTTCTGCATCTGGATCCAAAATGTTCGAAATCTTGCCATTTCATCTGGTTCGTTAACTTCATCCAATTTTCTCTGTTAAGTCCCGTCTTTTTTGTTAACTTAAAGGGCGATTCGGTCTTTTTCATTTTTGTCTACAAGCATTTAGCATAATGTACAAGTATTCACTTAAAGGGCAATTCGGTCTTTTTCACTGTGTACGAAAATACCCCTGATTTAACAGAGAAAATTGGATGGAGTTAACTAGCCAGATGAAAATGGCAAGATTTCAAACCTTTTGGATCTAGATGCAAAAAACAAACATTTGGACGAAAGTGGCCAAACCCCAGGGACGAAAATGGCATTTTACTCAAAAGAATGTGTTGGGTGGAAAAAAACAAAACATTTTTTCTTACATACAATGACAAAAAGGTGAAAGTAAGTTACATATTGGTGTAATAGATTTCCATTATACTTATTTTATTCTGTTTCATTGGTGTTTTATTCCTTACAGGCCAAACGGGCCTATTCAAGCATTCCCACATGCAGATGGATCTCCCGATGTGTATGTTCACCCTATGATGCATTCTTCCCATCTAACGCCCCATTTCTCTCAATTTGCACCCAGCCGGTTGGGTCAACAGCAGCGATTCAGTCACGGGCGGTCAATGGGTGCTCGTGGTGGCGAATGGAATCATGTCAAGGTCCAGCCCCCACTTTCCAATTACAGCTCAGTGGGTCAACGTTCCCCCGGAAGCAACAACAATGCGCCATGGGGTACGTTAAACAACCTTCCTTATTTCTTTTTTTTAATTGTTTTTGGATTCATGCCAATGTTGAGGTGAGTGGGAAAATGGATGAGTTGGGTAACGGGTCAAAATTGGCACTTTTTGGTACCCTGGTTTGGGTCTGATTGACCTGGAACACTTTTTGTCCGAGTCATTTGGTTTGTAAATAATCACGTCTCAAATGTGATTACAAAAATTGTATTATCTTGACAGTAACGGAAAAAAATTACGAGGTTTTATATATTATATATTTTTTATCAACCTTATCATATTAGTATAGTACACGGATGGTCCCTGTGGTTGACCATAATTTTGGATTTGGTCCCTAGCTTCTCAAAAGCACACGAACGGTCCCTGTGGTTTGCACGATGTAACACATTTAGTCCCCTACACGAATACTTTGTAACACATTTAGGCCCTTACTTATATTTGTTAGTTGGAGACCAAATGTGTTACAAAGTGCAAACCATAGGGACCATCCGTGTACTTTTGAAAAACTAGGGACCATGTCTAAAATTTTGGTTAACCGCAGGGACCATCCGTGTACTTTACTCTAATTAGTAATAGTTTTCCTTATTAAATTTATGTGAAAACACTTGTGTATTAAAAATATAATTTAGACTTTTGGCCCATTTAACATGTTTTACCTTTTAGCTAAGTCTCTCTTTTTTTTTTCCCTTTTTACCCAGTTCCCTTGGATAATTTATAGAATAAAATGATGTAGAGGTTTTACCCATATGACCTGTTTCTTTTAAGCTACTTATGACCCGTTAGAGATAAAACGTAACCCAGGTGGACCTACTTATAAGAGTCAAAACTGTCTGATGTGAAGTTTCTGTTCTTTGTTGTAGGGCGTAGGGGCAACCATCCGATGGCGACCAATATTCTACCATCTTCACATGGTGGAAACGAATATGGAAGGATTGCATGATGGTTACAGTTTGAAATTATATATAGAAAATATGGACTGTAAGGAAGGAATGTTGTGATGATAATTGGTAGTTGAAGTATGACTTATGGATGTGCATTCATAGTGATTCTTTTTATTTAAGACTTATGAAACTGGCTTCCTTCTATTTCTTCATTTGTTGCTATTTTTATTTCTTCTTTTGTGGGATGTCGAAAACGAGAAGGCGTAAAAGGGTTTGTTCATTTTTGTTTGAATTGGATTGTTTTGTTTGTGCAAAATGGTCAATGACCACTTCACTTGTAATAGCAACTTGTGTCAATGTTGGACTAGACATTTGTGTATTAGAAAAGCTGAAGTGTTGTGGATCTAAGGTCTATCAGCCAAATGGGTGATAAGTGTGCCTATGGCACATGTTGGTCGTCTCTTGTGGATCTTTAGGGGTGTTTGGATGTTATTGTGATAATTGTTGAAACTAAAAAGAGTTAATTACTTTCTTTGTTCATGTGGATCTTTAGGGGTGTTTGGGTGTTATTGTGATAATTTTTGTTTCAACTAGTCGCACTACGCGGCGGAAATATGGTCAAGTTCGTTTTGTTAAGGTATTGGTACGGTATCGGCACGGTACCGACACTCGCTATAGCAATTGAAATAGTCTTAAAAAAGAACAGGTCATGATTGACCTAAAAGGATGTCGGCACGTGTTATAATCGATTTAAAACTATAAAAAACGAATGTCGGTAAATTTTTCGATAGCACCAATACTTGTACCAATATTTTTTTGTCCGATGAAGAAACTAAATCATTAGGGAAGAGTGAAGCGAGGAAGTCTTTTTTGCATACTTATGTGTATGTTTTTATTCTTTTAAAACATATAATATGAATATTTCTTATGCTTTTCATCATAACTAGTTATTTTCCTCCCGCGCGTTGCGGCGGGACCCAATAACTACAAAAGACGTGTCAGTAACGGCAAACAGATACCGAATATTAAAACATAAATAAAATTACGTGGTAAGGATAATCACTCCGTCATAAAAAAAACGATTTTAAATAACCTACTATATAATAATAGGATCCACACGTCCTACACGTTGGAAATTCGGTTGTTTTCAGTTCAGTTATTATGGTGCTAACACGTTAAAATATGGATGAGCTCGGTACCGGTAACGGAAGCGAAAGTACCGATCTGGAAAATCATCGAAATTAGGTACCGGCACCGAAAATTCTCGGTACAATACGGTATGGTATTTGAAGGTAAAAATCAATAAATACAGGTATGGTGCTAGACCGGTGTCGAACCTAAAGTAACGATTCTGAAAACGCCAAAAGGTGGGTACCAAATTGGTACCGAAAATGATTTGGTATATTAAATTTGGTACCGATACGATACCGGTTCGTTTACAGGATTTGATACAATTTGCTCATCAATATTCTAAATATTCAAGTTAATTTTACATTCTACAATTCATTCATTACAGAAAAAAAAAACAAAAAAGTAAGCAAAATAAGTTATTGTGTATATAAAACCTCATTCAAACGAAATACAGTTTACTTACTGTGTGTATGAAAAGTAATCTAAACGGTGCAATTACTTGTATTGCTGCGTTGCTACAGGATTTGATGAGCTCGGTACCAACCGGTACCGAAAATACCGTTACCAAAATCCCCAAAAGTGGGTACCAGTACCGAATATACCTAGTATGGTACGGTTCGGTACCGGTCGGTACTGGTACGGCACCGGTATTTGAGGGCAAAAACCGGTGAATACCTGTGCAGAACCGGTACCGAAAATACACCAGTTTGGTAAATTTGAGACCGGTACCTATACCCGATACCATTTGCTCATCTCTTAATTCTAATTTTAAATAATTCTAATTTTAATTTAATAATAAATCACTACTGTTCATTATGGTACGGTTCGGTACCGGTCGGTACTGGTACGGCATCGGTATTTGAGGGTAAAAACCGGTGAATACATGTGCAGAACCAGTACCGAAAATACACCGGTTTGGTAAATTTGAGATCGGTACCTACACCCGATACCATTTACTCATCTCTTAATTCTAATTTTAAATAAAATACATCGGTTTGGTAAATTTGAGATCGGTACCTATACCCGATACCATTTACTCATCTCTTAATTCTAATTTTAAATTATTATATTACTACTGTTCATTCTGTTTCATTATTATCATATATGAATTTTGATTTTAGTTTCTATCTGATCCACACTATATTAGTTTAGTAATATTAGTTTTTATTGATTTTATAGAAAATTATGTTTATACTAGGGTTAACTTCGTTTTTGCTCCATGTGGTTTCACCATTTTAACCCTTTTACCCCAATAATTTAAAAATTACCAAAATACTCCCTACAGATTCTATTTTTTCTCCACTATACTCTCTGCCCCCAAACTCCATCCAAAATTATTTATCTTCTTAAATCCATTTTTTTCTTCTTTTATATGAAAAATAAAAAATATAAATCTCTCCATATATATAGAGAAAGTGTATTGTACAATTGTACGCATGATGAGTCTTCCGAGTTTGTGAAGTTTCCGAGTTTGAATCGATTGGTTTCCCACTGGATTTAATAGTGTAGATGTGGATTTGAGTAAAAAAAACAATTTTGATGGGTATGTTAACGGCCACCGGCGGAGAACCATTGCTGGTGGCAGGTGGTGGTTTCAGATCGGCTCCACGTTCCTCGTCTCTCGCGCCACCCGCCATCGCAAACCAAATCTTAGTCTTCTTTTCTAATTCCTAAGCCGCTCATGCGGGTCTTGCAAGAGGAGTAAAGACCATGCCCGGCCCAAGGGTAAGTCAAACAAGGCTCTTGCATTGGGCCTCCACACATTAAAGGCCCCCATTTTTACATTTTATTTACATATTATTAGGCCCAAGGGTAACTGGATGTTTAAAAGCTTGCTGGATGTTAATTTGTATAACATTTTTTTTTTCTTTTCTTTAGTTGACATAAGTGAAAAGATTAACTAGATCATTATATAATTGTTTAAGCATTTGGTACATTAAGTTTATTTGGTTTCAGTAACATGAGCCTTACTAATAGTCTAATCTTTGTTGGATGTTTATGATAAACAAAAAGGAGCACATTTACAGGATCCTAGAGATGTCTAAACCATCTGTTACTGATAAAGTTAGCAAATACTCGATACCGGTAACGTGTATTGTAACTTCATGTTTATATAAAACTTTAAGCGTTCTTTTTTTTTTCTTTTTACAAGGGCCTCAAATTTTTAGTTCGCTTTGGGCCTCACATTTGGTTGAGTCGGCCCTAGTAAAGCCTTATCGGTTATGTTCATGTGGTCAAATCTGAAACCAGTCAAACCTATATCACCAACTTAGTGGAGATTAAAGGAGTGAAGCTTAGGCATCGGAGCAATCATGAGCAGGTGATGGTCGTTGTTGTTAGCATGTGGTGCTGTTGTGGTGGCAGGTGATGGTGGTTGTGGTGGTGAGTGTGGGTGTTTGTGAGAGAGTGTAAAATAAACAAGATTGATATTTATGTTTATGTTTACGTAAAATAAACAAGTTTAATGTTTGTGTAGGTGAAAAGACTTAAATGCCCATACTGGTATCTACTAAATTACCAAAATATCTTTTCTAGTTAACGAATATTTTGGATGGCATTAGAGGCAGGGAGCAAAATGGTGATAAGTTAGGAAGATCAAGGTAGAAAATGATACTTTTTAAACTATTGGAGTAAAAGCGTTAAAATGGCCAAACCTCAGAAGCAAAATCGAAGTTAACTCGTTATACTATTTGTTAAAAATAATTTATGGGTTGTCCTCCATTGTTAACTAATCTTTTCCTGGGTCTTTTTTTTGGGTTTGATGGAAGCCAATATACATGGGCAATGGTGAAATTTAGAAGTTAAAAAAGCCAAAAGAGACATAACATTTTATAATTGGATTGTGACACAATCGGAGGGATAAGATTCATAAAAAAACAGAAAAAAACATCTAACTCGTTTTAGCTAACAACTTCATCTATTATATATACATATAATATATACAGGGTGAGGATTTAGGGAAAACGGTGAAAAGTGTGAGAACGGTGAGAACGGTTATGGATTGTCAGATCAAAACAATCCATGGACTAGATTGCACGGTGGCGTTTTTGTAAATAACATCAATTTTATTATGTGGGACGCGCTTCATTAAGGGTAAAAGGGTTTTTTGACTTCTCTACCCAAAACGCCAAATAATGAATAAAACGTCATTAACTTCCCGTCTTAAAATACAAAACAAACATCATTCCTAATCTAAACGCCATTTGACGAGGTATGACCCGCATCGGCCAACCCGGCCCGGTCATTACCTATTATTTTATTATAAATAGATAATTATAAATGATTATTCTAGAACCTTCCATCTCCGCATGGAAGTTACACAACCAAATCTCCAACTTTTCGGGAAGATCATGCAAATCCCTAACTTATCGGAATCTATCCTAAGTTAGGAGAAACCCTAATGGTAAAACTATAAATAGAGGTAAACGTATAAGGTATAGATCATCTTGTTCTCATACAACTTTCTCTCTTAATCTTTACTCCCATAAACCGAGACTTATTCTCACGCCGGAGGGTGGTTACAGGAATAACCCCATTCCTGTAACGAGTCCTAACGGTGTTTCTGTTTTGCAGCCAACCGTTTGGGTCACTGATCATTGAAGTCCTAGCCAGATACTACCGTGTAGGTCAGTGTTTCTTCATTGGCGCCATCCGTGGGACCTATTCGGTAACAGTCAGATAGAACCCCATGGCAAGTGATCAGAACGTAGTAGTTACTCCAAATCAAGCAATGACAAACAACAACCTGGTGTCGGGAACAAGCCCTGTTACTACCGCACCGTTTTCCCCGGCTGTTACCAGGTCACTGGACCTGGAGTTCGAGGCGGAAGGACCACCGCCAGGTTTTGGCAGCACCACCGCTGTCTCTTCCGGGACTGTGGTGGCAGATCCGTTTCTTTACGTGCCCTCACAGTTGCAATCGAGGGGATCAGGGATAACTAGCGGTAACATGTTCACCCCAGCGGCAACCACTGGTTCACAGTCTTCACGCCTAGGCTCCATGCCTGTTATTACATCGGCAAACCCCAGCACCATCATACCACAGACCAGCATGCCCTAATATTATCAAACTTTGGTTACCAGCTCGATGCCGCCGTTGTATTCTGCGGCGCTAACAGCGGCATTGTCAACGCCAACTCAATCGCCATACGCAGCTTATATGCCTCCTTGGTGGGCTTTCCCAGCGTCACAACCAGTTTACACTCAGACTCCGCCGACGGCGGAACCTGTTTATGATACAGGAAACGTGGTCAGACCCCGATTCTCTTCAGGAGGAAGTTCCAATCCCATGCTAGACATTGCTCAGGGTGTAAACGCCCCTCCGGTACAACCTATAAATGTAGAAGAAGACGAACTCACCAGACCATACAAGCCGGTGGACGCGACTTTCCGGTCTAAGTTCACCAGAAGAATAGCCGAAGCTCCTATCAAGGAAAAACCCAAGATGCCTCAAACGGTAGGCAAATATGACGGTCTAGGCGACCCTGACGACCATCTCAACCTATTCAAAAGTGCCGGTGAGGTAGCCTGTTGGTCCATGCCCCTATGGTGCAAAATGTTTGTGCAAACGCTGATAGGCGCGGCCCGAGTCTGGTGGGATAGTCTGCCCACCGGCGAGATAGACAGTTATGAAGATTTAGAATCCAAATTTATCCTACAGTTCAGTCAGCAGCGCAGACACACGAAGGATAGAAACGAGCTCCTCCACATCCGCCGGCGAGACAATGAAACGGTGGAAAATTTTATTGTCAGGTTCAATAAGGAAAGCCTGGCAATCTCGGGCGTGACAAATGACCTAGCATGTGGAGCTTTCCTTAAAGGAGTAAACTATGATGAGTTGTTAAGAACACTTCATGGAAGGGATGGCGTGCCCCCCCACAATCGACGAAATACTTCGAATAGCCAAAGTTTATGTCATACAAGAGAAGGCAGTGGTAGCCAGTCACGCGGCCAATAGGAAAAAAGAAGCTCTAAAAAAACAGGAGGAGAGGGAGCACCGGGGGTCTAGAGGTAAAGGCAGAGGAGACCGATACCAAAGGAATGATAAAGCGGACACGCGGTACGACAGACACCAAAACTCCTATTCAAGGAACGAGCCCTCGAAACCTCGATCCGACTACCCCAACCTGAGCAAGACACCGGCAGAGATCTTAGCCTCGGAGAACCTCAAGTTCAACCCTCTAAAGTCGCTGAAAGATAATCCCAACAAAGATACGAGTAAGTACTGTGAATACCACAAGGGGAGCGGTCATGATACCAACGACTGTTTTCAGCTAAAAAAACAGATCGAATATTTTGCAAAGGCGGGCAAATTGGCACACCTAGTAAGAGATATCAAGCAGGGCCCACCTGTCGTCAAGGAAGAAAATGATAAGGCGGCGGGCAAGAGGCCGCGGGAATTGAATATGGTACACGCGGATATGGGAAAAGGGGCAAAACGGAGCTTCTCCACGCTTGAACCCTGGATGCTAGCAACAATGACTATAGAACCTCGTATGGAGGACTTACACCTCACTACTGATGCCCTAATTATATCCGCTGCAGTAGGAGATTACCGCATGAGGCGAATCATGGTCGACACCGGAAGCTCAGAAGACATTATCTATGAGCATTGCTTCAACAGAATGCAACCGGAAGATAGAAAACTGCTTGAATCAGTGCATGCTCCCATTAAAGGATTCACAGGTGAAAAAGTTGACCCTATTGGTCAGATCACCTTCCCGGTCACATTTGGACAAGAACCCAGAGAAAGAACCATACTCCTAACTTTCCTTGTGGTCCGCGCTGAGTCATACCACAATGTGATTATTGGAAGGTTCACTCTGGGGAAATTGGACGCTATAGTTTCTACAGCACGAGGATTTATGAAGTTCCCTACCCCGCAGGGTATTGCAACAGTGTTCTGTGACAAGATTGGAGAGGTATTAAGCACCAAAAGATACCGCCAAGGGCCCACCGGAGCTACTGGTCCAGAAAGGTGGGTACTAAGCACACGCCATCCGGACCAAACGGTCACAATCAGAGACAACCTCTCTCTAGAAATTAAAAATGACCTGAAGCAACTGCTAAGAAGAAATGTTGATATCTTCGCCTTTGAACATTCTGACATGACAGGAATCCCCCGCGATAAGGCAGAGCATAAGCTAGCAACGCTCCCGGGCATTAAGCCGGTCGCACAAGGTAAGCGCAGTATGGCCCCAGATTGAAAGGCAGCGGTTGTCAAAGAAGTACGAAAATTGGTGGAAGCTGGAATCCTCAGAGAAACACAATACCATACATGGGTATCCAACCCAGTGATGGTAAAAAAGCCAGACGGAACGTGGCGAATGTGCATTGATTTCAAAGATTTAAACAAAGCATGTCCCAAAGACGCATACCCACTGCCTGAAATCGATTTCAAGGTCGACTCCCTGGTGCCTTACAGGTATAAGTGTTTCCTAGACGCTTACAATGGGTATCATCAGATCAAGATGTCCAAAGAAGATGAAGAAAAAACAGCGTTTCACACCGAGGTGGGCATCTTCTGTTACACAAAGATGCCTTTCGGTTTACGAAATGCCGGAGCTACCTATCAGAGACTCATGGACAAAGTGTTCGAAACACAAATCGGCCGAAATTTGGAGGTCTACGTCGATGACCTTGTAATCAAAAGCATGGAAGAAAAGCAAATGCTAGAAGACATCAAGGAAACTTTCCAAAAGCTTAGAGAGTACAACATCAAACTCAACCCCAAGAAATGCTCTTTCGGGGTGGAAGAAGGGAAGTTCCTGGGGGTAGTTGTCACCCGGGACGGTTTTAAAGCTAATCCAGAAAAGGTGGCCGCCATAGCATGGATGCCTTCCCCAAGAACGTTGAAGGAAGCCCAGGCTTTAAATGGACAGCTAGTGGCAATCAACAGATTCTTGGCAAGGCATGCTGAGAAATCTTTGCCATTCATTAAAACATTGAAGGATTGCCTCAACAAGAAGAATTTCAAATGGACCAACGAAGCGGAAGAAGCCTTGCAAGACATGAAGCGTTTCATAGAAAGATTACCCATGCTGACAGCACCAAGGCCTAATGAGGTGCTAAAGAAGTATTTAGCAGCAGCCCATAACGCGGTAAGCGCTGTGCTTATGGTAGAACGAGACGGGAGACAGACGCCCATATATTACATCAGCCGGGTACTGGCTGGGCCCGAAACGCGATATCCCACGCTGGAAAAGCTGGTCCTAGCGCTTGTACACGCCACATGGCGATTGAGAAGATATTTCCAAGCACATCGCGTACAGGTCCTGACCAACTACCCGCTACAACAAATTCTGCACAAGCCAGAGATCTCTGGTAGACTGGACAAGTGGGCAATTGAACTAGGCGCTTTGGATATTGAATATAAAAAACGAACAACAGTTAAGGGGCAACTAATCGCCGACTTTCTAGCCGAAATTCCCGAAGGAGAAGCTATAGTGGACCCCGTCATCCAGGACATCCCAGAATCCAGCACTGCCCGGCAGACCTGGAAACTATACACAGACGGGTCATCAAGTGGAAAAGGGTCTGGGGCTGGTTTAATGCTGATAAGCCCAGACGAGATCAGGCTGATGTATGCCTTACGATTTGATTTCGAATGTTCTAACAATGAAGCAGAATATGAAGCACTACTAGCAGGCTTAAGAATGGCAAAATCTATGGGAGCAACAAGGGTAGATGCATATGTTGATTCGCTACTGGTCAACAATCAAGTAAACGAAACGTACGAAGCCAAAGATGAATCGATGGCAAGGTACCTGGCAAAAACGAAGGAACTTATGGCTTCCTTTGATAACGTCACACTCAACCACGTCCATAGAGGTAAGAACCAGATAGCAGATGCTCTCAGCAAACTCGCCACCTCAGGTATGGAAAAAGAAGTCAAAGTCGAGACGCTGCAGACACCCTCAATCGAACCACGAAGTGTTTCCGCTGTCACAGCGGAAGAGCCCTGCTGGTACACCCCAGTGCTAAAATTCCTTGAAAAGGGGGAGTTACCTCCCGCCAAAGGCGAAGCACAGAAGATACAAACGAAGGCGTTGCAATATGAGGTCAATAATGGCGTCCTATATCGAAAGTCTTACCTAGGACCGTTGTTGCGATGTGTCTCTCCAACAGAAGCAAAGTATCTGATTAGCGAGATTCATGCAAGTCTGTGTGGCATTCACGCCGGACCCCGGGTGGTGGTGGCCAAAATCCATAATGCCGGATATTATTGGCCCGGGATGCACGAAGACGCCATGATAGAATTTCGGAAATGCCGTAGTTGCCAGAAATTCGCTCCTCAAACAGTAAGGCCCAAGAACAACTTAGTGCCGGTTACAGCAGCGTGGCTGATGTACTGCAAAGTACATATGTTTATAGTGTATATTTCGGCTACGCGAGGCCCTCAGGGACCCCGCCGCGTTACAGCAGCGTGTATATTTCAAAAACAAAATTTTTCTGCCCCGCCGCGTTACGCGAGGCCCCCAGGGACCCCCACCGCGTCACGCGACGCCCTAATGAACCGTTTAAAATTGTTTCTTTTGACCCTGTTCGCTGCATTTGTTCCTTTCCCTTTTTCCAAACCCTAGAACGCGAAAATGCACTAAAATCACCATAGACTGAAACATTACTTGGGAGGTCCTATTGATACTACTGAAGAGGAAGAAATTCCTCTAGAGGACCCACCGACCTTTGCCGAACAGTGAGCGCGAAAAGCTTCGCGTGTAGAGTATGTACCGTTTGTAAATTTCTTAATTTTTCGTGTTTTTCGTAGTTTTTCGGTGTTTGTTTTGTGTCGTTGAGAATTTTGCAGGTTTCATCACCGCTACGGAACGGAGAAGGCATGAGAAAAGAGGTCCAGGTAAGTGTCTTGGACACTTAGAATCATTTTTGAGGGTTTTGGATGGGTTGGGAAACTTTCACAAATTTTTCTAAGGCATGGAAGTGAAAATTGGACGTAACATTCTGCCAAAAACAGCCCCTCGCGCGACGCCTAGCGCTTTCGCGTCACGCGAGGGGTAAAGGTTCAAAAACAAAATTTTTCTGCCCCGCCGCGTTACGCGAGGCCCCCACGGACCCCCACCGCGTCACGCGACGCCCTAATGAACCGTTTAAAATTGTTTCTTTTGACCTTGTTCGCTGCATTTGTTCCTTTCCCTTTTTCCAAACCCTAGAACGCGAAAATGCACTAAAATCACCATAACTCACTCATTTCTTCACCAAATCACTCCGTTCTTCTTCCTAAATCACCACAATCACATTCCCCACAATCTTCACCATCTATTTCACCCGATTTCGCACTCCATTTTCACGTTTTTGGGCAAATTCGTGTGCAAAAAGTTCAAGACTTCATTTTTCTTGTTCAATCTGATTCCAAGGTATGGTTTCTGTAATTTCTCGCTAGTAGGTAACTTTATTGCTTTGTTTTAGTGTCGGGTCAGTCTTGTCTTGGTTTTAGGGTTTGTGTAGGGTCTTAAAGTTAGAATTTTTGACCTTTTTGTCATGTTAGTGATATGCGGGTGGTTATGTTTGGATGTTTACATACAAATCGGGTCTGCGGATGGTTCGGGTTGGTTTGCTTGAGGTTGTTTGACACTTGTGGGGTATGTTTGGACTACTAGGCATCACGTTTAAGCTTTATGGGTTTGTTTGGGTATAACTATGGATTTTTGCTAAAAAAAATAAGTTTTTGAACTGATTTTTGCAAATGAAATTAGTTTTCTTAACAGATTTTGTTGCTACCAATGTTATGTCAAGGTTTAAAATATCAAACTCTCACGTGTTTTCGCCTCAAGTGTGGGGATATTTTGGCACTTAAGCTTAATTGAGGACAATTAAAGTGCCGGGAGGAGATAATGTACATTGAGTCGTTTGAGTCGTTGAGTTTAGAAGTGTCTTTAGGATAGTAGTTTGAGTCTAGTGTCGGGTTTACTTATATGCATGTACAAGTTCACAACTTTTTGCCCGTACTCAATCTCCATTCGGGTAGAATGATGTGTAACTTACGCTTTTGTAAACGGTAACCCATTTTTTTTTCGAAAGTAGCCGCGAACGAAATGCTATACGGCTATTTCTTTAATGTTTTATTTTTCTTTCATAAAAAAAAGATAAAAACACAAAAAAAAAATTAAAAAAATTAAAAATACCAAAAATAGCTTGTGGTACTAACAATCTGCATTGTTTCCTTGTCAAATATTTCTTGTTTTGCAGATCATGTCAGGTGCAGGTTCTTCGTCAAACCCAAAGAAAAGAAGAATTAAGTATCGTGGGAATGACAGGAGAGTGTATGCCCGGATTGATAGGTTGGTTGATCATCCGATGTTGGATTTTGAAGAAGATACCGAAGAAAGGGTAAAGCTCAAAAAGTATGTGGCAACTCAAACTTTGGAGCATCGGGTTATAGATTGGGCATGGTTGCAAAGTATGGGAGCAAGTGAGCGGGTGGCGGAGTTGTTAGGACCGAGGTTGAGGATGGCTATGGATGCTTGTGATGAGAAGCAATATACCGAGCTTACTATTGAGTTTCATTGTACCTTCCGTCACAAAGAGGGTGCTTTTTCTGAGGCTAATGCGGTATCATTTTCTTTGGGTAGAAATCTTTATGAGATGACCATACCTCAGTTTGGCGTGGCTTTGGGTTTGTATTCACCGGAAGAAGTGGCGACGGAGGAGTTCGTTAATGGTTTAAGGGGTGTGTTTAATCACACTCGGCCGAAGTGTTTAGGCCCGGCGGAATTGGGTGAATTTTGGGATTCGATCTCGACACAACCGTTCTCGCACACGAACCTTATCACATCGGTTCGTGATCCTATATACAGGTATATTTTGAAGGTGTTGGCGACGACCGTTGTAGCAAGGAAGTCGGGGGAAAACAAGGCGAATTGGCTAGATATTTTCGCATTGATGTGTATGGTGGAGAAGCGGAACTGGAACTTGGCTAGTTTCTTTGCGTGGTCATTCAATAGGCCTCGTCGGGGAGGTAAAAGGGCTGCTATGGATCTTGGCCCTTACATAGCTAGGTTGGCGAAGAATATTCGGGCCCTCACAAAGTACAAGCTTGATCAGATGAGTGAGGGTATGCCTACAGTTCGTTGGGGTGTTGTGGACCTACAGTTGGCGGGTATTCTTACACACTCGGACCCGCCAGAGTGGAACTATGAGGTTGGTGCTCCTCCGCCACGACAGCCGGCGCCTCGAGTGAGATTCCACCACCACAGCCAGTTAGACCGCCGAGACCCGACCCATTCACTCCTGAGGCTGCTTTTGACTACACGCAGCAGAGGGTTGATCAGATGGAGAGCAGGATGCGGGTTGACCACCAGTGGACCATGCAGAGCCACCACCGACAGGACGACATGCTCAGGTACATGATGTCGGGTATGTTACTTAATGC
The DNA here is from genome assembly GCF_002127325.2 of Helianthus annuus. Classification (NCBI taxonomy): domain Eukaryota; kingdom Viridiplantae; phylum Streptophyta; class Magnoliopsida; order Asterales; family Asteraceae; genus Helianthus; species Helianthus annuus. Next base: position 111,289,728 of record NC_035448.2, read on the forward strand.
TCCGATATCCCCACCCTTTGCAGGATTACTACCTCCACCAGTTTATGGAGGCGAGCAGCAGACCCCGTATGTTTATGGTCAGTATCTGGGGTATGACCAGTGGGGAGGTCAGAGTGGGTATGCTTATAGTGGTCAGTTCGGGTGGCAGCAGGCTGGTGGGTCAGGCACGCAGCAGATGGAGGAGGATTCTGAGGAGGAGTGATGTGGCAGACTGCAGCAGCATATATATGCTTTCATGTTTTATTTTATTTATGCTGTTTCTGTAGTTCGATATGGTTGTATCTGTTAGACATACTTTTATTTTCTTTTTGAACTTGGGATGTTGCTACGATGAACGTTTGTAGAAGTATGCTTGGTATGGTACTTATGTTAGGTTGATGATTTGGAGCCGCTTTCCGTTCGTGTGTGAGAGGGTTTGGTATTGTTTGCTGAGCACGTTCGGTATTGGAGGGCCTATGTGGAAACGACTGGCACTTTGACAGTCTTACATATTGAGTTAAGTCGTTTTCCTTCTTTTTGTTGTTGTTGTATTTTTATTTTTATTTTTAGTTCGTCGTATAGTCTAGTTAGTTAGTTCGTTATTTATTTCGTAGTTTTAGGTAGTGTCGAGTCGTGTTTTCGTTCTTGCATTAGGGACAATGCAATCTCTAAGTGTGGGGATGGGAATACATGTAAATAATCGAGTCTTAATTATAAAAATCCAAAAAAAAATTAAAAAATTGAAAAAATAAAAAAAAAATTGAAAAATCAGAAAATGTCTTTCGAAATAAAAAGAAGTTTGCAAAATAAAGCGGAAAATGATAGAAAAGAAAATTTTTGCTTGGGTTCGAATAATAATAATATGAGATTTAAATAAATCGAGCTTGCGTCTAGTTAGGGATATGTGGGTAGGCCCGGGTTTGGTTTTAAGTCCCTTTGAGCTAATATACCTTAATTGTCGGTCAGCTAGTGGGTTTTCACCTGAGAGATATGGGAAACTAAAACCGCCAATAATAGTATAAGGGGCACCGTTATAAGTTAAAACCGTTAGAGTTTTTTATCATAAAAAAAATAGAATAAAAAGTGGGCTAGAAACTAAATGAAAGCAATGCATTCCTATGTAGTTTGTGGTTGGGGATAGCGACTCTACAGCCGAATTACCTCTAGGGTGTGTGAAATCGACCGTGCTAAAAAAAAGAATAAATAAATAAGTACCGAAACCTAAGTAATCTGTGGTTGGGGATAGCGACTCTACAGCCGGATTGCCTCTTGGCTAGGGAAAGCACCGTCTAGTCTCACGAATGAATGAAAAAAAAAGAAGAAAAAGAAAGTTTGATTGTAAACTCTCTTGGTTTTGATATAAGACGGTTGAGAATTGGTCAAATGATCGTTCTTTTAGTCCTATAAGCTTGAGGTGGGAGTAGGTGGACTGTTGATTCTAGTGTGAGACCCTAGGTGGATTGACCGCACTTAAATTAAATTCACATGATAAGGGTTTAGGATTGGATTCGGGTTTAAAGTGGATAAAGTATATTCGCAATCGCAGCTAACGCAAGCCTTGGTTTTAATTAATTATACCTATAATTCTCGACCCAAGTGAATATTTATCTCTGATTCCGTTGCATAATTCTTTTTCGAGGACGAAAAAAGAGTAAGTGTGGGGATGTTTGATGTACTGCAAAGTACATATGTTTATAGTGTATATTTCGGTCAGTTTTCAGTCGTTTAGAGTCTAGTTTAGGTTAGAACTGCGATACTGCTGACGTTAAGCTTTGATTTCAGGTCCCGTGGCTTAAAGTGTTGAAAAACGAGCAAAACCGAGCAGTTTGGAAGAAAATCGGGATTCGTACGCGCGTCGGGAAGAGCCGGAAGCTGATAAGAATAAAAAAATAAAAAAAATATATATGGGAGGCGCCGCGTGACGCGACACCCCCTAGGTGTCACGCGAGGGGTGTGAAATCCGGAGAAAATTAGGGTTTTGTTGATTTGTTGGAAAAGAAACTGAACACAACTCTGAATACGAATCAAGAAACCCTAGGACGAATTTCGGAGGTGATTTTGAGCATTCTGGAGTATTTTGCCGAACGGGAATCATCCGGTTGAAGCTTGGATCGTGAGAGTGAAGATCTTTCGGGTTTTATCTCCCGGTGTTCCTTATTTTCGCGTTTTCGATACTTTATGATGAATTCTTGTTTTGAACTTGTTTTGTTTGTTTTGAACATCATGTTTCTTGGCTAGACTTTAGATACTACCTAGATTTGATGATGGTTTAATTTACTTATGGATCTTTTAACGGTTTTTATTGAATTGATTATGGATTGACTTCGAAAGTAACGTGTTCTAGATTTTCTGATTTGGTGCGTGTGCGTATTTACTTTTGATTGTGGATTGTTACTGTTTCACATAGATTTTGGTGGATGTCTTTCACATAATAGATCTGTGTTGATTATTTGCATCCTTGCGGGTTCGGGTGATCTTTGGGTAAATCGGCCGATAGCCTTAGAAACAGTAATTAAAATATAATTAGAAGTAAATATTCTGCTTAACTTGTCGCTGAGAGGCTCGAGTTAGTTATTAGGTCGCGGTGCAGTATATAGCTAATTTAGATTTTGAGAGAAGTCGACGTTAGTTCCCTAATTGCATTTGTGTCTAGTAAACCAAGTCAGAACCTAGAATTGCCTTAGATTGTCGCGCTGAGAGGTAGATAGTCGTATTAGGGCACTTTTAGAGTCGTTAGAGGACTGAGAGGAAATCTAACAGTCGGTAATCATAACAGCCTTGTAGGGTTTCCTAGGTTTCTTCCTGAGAAGGGTCGGGAAGTCTTAGCATTGAAATACCTTAAGGTTTAGTACTTTACGATCCCGGCTCCATACAACAATAAAACCGTTAGAAGTCCATTTGTAGTTAAACTGGATTCAAGTCTAGGTAGTCCTTAATCGAATCTGAATTAAAACCCTAGTTTCATTCGTAATTTAGTTTAATTTCAATTTAATTGCAATTTTAGAATTTTAGTAAACCCCCCCCCCCCCAACACAATATTTGTTTAGTCGTGTCAGTGTCTAGTCTAAGTTTAGTCGTTAACGTAATTCATTAGAGTCCTTGTGGGTTCGACATCCGGACTTACTTTGCTGTGCTAGAGTCGACCGGTACACTTGCCGGTGAGTAGTTTAGTCAGGTTAAAGAGTCTAGATTTTTATTACTTGAGTCTTAATTTAGGGTAATTTAGTTTATTTAGTTGAACTACTTTTTCCACATCAGTGGCCTTTTCAAAAATGGGCCGTGGATATTGTCGGACCTTTCCCACCGGCCCCCGGAAAGCTAAAATACTTAATCGTGGCGGTTGATTACTTCACCAAGTGGGTAGAAGCCAAGCCTTTGGCCAAAATAACGGCAGATAACGCCAAAAAGTTCCTTTGGGAACACATAGTATGCCGATTTGGATTGCCGCTATACCTGGTGAGCGACAATGGAACACAGTTTACAGATAGAGTTTTTCAAGAATGGTGCGCCGACCTCCAAATCCAACAAATCTTCACGTCAGTAGCGCACCCCCAAGGGAATGGCCAGGTGAAGCGGGCGAATAGAAGCCTGTTGGATGGCATAAAAAGACGATTAGGTCATGAGGGAATCTCCTGGGTGGAAGAATTGCCAAATGTCCTCTGGGCACACAAAACAATGCCTAAGACGAGCAATAATGAAACCCCTTTTAGCCTAACCTATGGCGCGGAAGTAATGATACCCGCGGAAGCGGGACTGCCGTCACTACGCCGCCTCACTACAGGCGACGACAATGATAGATCCTTAAGGGAAAGCCTAGACCTACTGGAAGAAAGACGTGAAGCAGCCGCCATCAGCGAAGCAAAGTACAAGAAGTCATTAGAAAGATACTACAACAAGCGAGTGGCCAAGCATACCTTCAAAGTGGGCGACTATGTTATGCGCGATAATGAAGCAAGTAGGGCGGAACCCCTAGGCAAGCTAGGACCAAACTGGGAAGGCCCCTATGTCATCCAGGAAGACCTGGGCAAAGGGGCCTATCGCCTATCTCGACTAGATGGTACACCTGTGCCACGCAGTTGGAACATTGCCCAACTAAGGAAATGTTATTTGTAATGCCTTGCTCCTAACAGCAAGAGTGAATCTTTCTTTGAAAAACAATTGTAATCCACCCACAGCGGTGTCTTTTCGTTTCATTTCAGTTTAAGTTTAATAAAAGTCATTTACGTTTGTTTTTTATCGTAAGTTGCCATCGCACTATAACTGCATACAACGGTAAAACTACAAACAATACCCTTAAACACGAAATATTTTCAAATACACAAGTCATAGGGTTAATACATACAGCGCTGACAGCGGGTATCTTGGTAATAGATATATCAACCGCCACAAAAAAGATAGGCATTTTAACACATGTACACAACCTATCTTAAACAAACCAAGTACTTGTCCCTGTTGTTAAAAGCCAACATATGGGAACCAAAAAGAACATGTTCAAAACACCTACTGGTGGAAATCGGTCGCCATCACCTCTGCAGGGGTATGCAGCACCATACCACCATCAACCAACATAGGAGGATCAACGGCCAAGCCACCGGATGATTCCCCAACCACTGACGGAGCCACCATTCCCAGATCGTCCACCGGATTCTTCTTGGAACAACCACCGAAATGACGCTCGTACGTCAAACGGTAACGTCGGACGTGATCAATTGGGATAAGCTTTGTCAAAACATCAGCTGACAGAGACATCACACCAGAATCCACTGGTTGAGGATCTTCATGAACAACACTTTTACAGGCTCGATTCGCCCGGGTTGCAGTAACATTGGGGAGTGGCCTTCTTTTCCGAAGCATCGACTTCGTTACAGGATTCTGCAACTGAAGTAAGCCGTCAGCAGCATCCAAAACCCGGAAGATTTCGGAAAGTCTCTGTCTATACCTTTTTCGCTCCATCCTGTCCAACTATCAAATAAGGAAACGGAGGGCTAATTTATAGAAGGGTAAAAGGTCAAATAGTTTTGGCAGTGATGACGTTTAGAAGCATTAATGGAAAATAATCATTACACGTCACATTGCCACATTTCAGAAATACGGCGGTGTCAGAAATCATGACATTAGCATTAAAATGTCTGTCAAATCAAAACAGATATTTGCACGAAACCCAAGTAAAACAGTGTTATTAGCAAAAGTCGAAAGGAAGTACAGTACATGCCAAGCAAGATAAACAAATTTTTTATTCCTCCTCAGACTCCTCTGCGGGGTCCAGTAGCAAGCGCAGCGACTCTATACCATCTTCGTTCACTTTATCCATTAAATCCCCATAAGAAGACAATGGCTCAGTATATGCTGCTTCGAGAGCGTTCGACATGTCACTTTGAAGCTTACCCTTGGCCGCGTGAAAGTCAGGAGTTATTTTGTCTAGCTGCTGGCACTCCATGTAGCCTTTATAAACGCCATCATGATGACCAGATTGGTACGCGGCGGCGGATAGGCGATCTATCAGGGCCGTAAAGGGGGCGATTCACGGAGATACTCAAACGCCCCCACCAAGCCATTGCATATTAACCAATTCCTATCCCCCCGTATAGCCGCCAGCTGGCTAGTCAAGTCATCCACTTCGGCATTAGATTGTGCCAAGGCATTTTCCACCTCCTTCAGTCGGGCAGCAGACGATGTAGCAAGCATGTTGTTCTGGGAAACAAGAGAATCACAATGGCCCTGAAGTTCTTTAACTTTCTCCTCTCGCTCCTCCAGCTCCGTCTGTAGTAATCGTGATTTGGCATGGGAGGCTTCTACTTCAGCAGTCAATCCCTGGTACCGCTCTTGCACCTGAGACACAAAATCAGTGTCAACTCGGAACTTTTCCAACTGAGTAGATAGTTCGAATCTCACCTTTTGAGCTTCAGCTATAGCCTTACGCTCCAATTCTTCATGCACACTCTTCGCCTGAGCTAGAACCCGGTCTTTCTCCGCCATATCACGGGCCCACATTATTCGTTCCCCAGCAAGGTGGGTGGTCACTCTCTTCAAGTCATCCTCGGCTTTGTTCTTCTCTGACAAAAACCTAGCCTCCCTTAACCCGACGACCTGAAGTTGACTCTCCAAGCGATACTTGTCATCTTTCAGCTCTTGGATAGTAGACCGCGCCTGGTGGAGCTGGGTGTTATCGTGCATCCACCTGCGCCGGATCTCTGCTAGCCTCTGGGATTGGCTCACGGAATCCGCTATAGTGGAATTCATCAGATTTTCGTTGTTCAAACCTTCAACATATGCCGCCTCAGCTGGAGGGTACGCCCGCTCAACCCAGTGTTGAATCACTGGGGGAAAAATTAGCCTAGAGGACTCGGCGATTTTCCATTGGGGTTGATAGCGTTTATCCCGGGTATTAGGATCCCAGCTGACAGTGGGCAGAAATAAGTCATCAATCAGACGGGCGCCGTCATCAGCAATGCCACTACTTGACCCCCCAGCTTCACTGGCGGAAGCACCCCCGACGCTGGTAGCCTCCTGTGCCGCGGATACGGCGGTAACCTCCTTATCAGCAACAGAAAAAATACTCAGGGGTGAGTCAAACAGGGACGGATCAATGCTAGAAGTCCGTGGTGTGGAAACGGGATCGACTGTAACAACCACAGCGGCGGTAGGTGTCGGAAGCGGCATGGTACAGCTAATAACAGCGGTAACGCTGGCATGGGCTTTGGGCTCCGTAGCGCTGCCAGTACCGCAACTGGGAAGCGACACCCCCACAGATGATACAAGGATTGATGTAACATTCTCAGTTTGAGTCCCGCTAGAGATACCTGCATATAAAACGGCAAGGTTCAGCAACATGAGGCTCATAACTCATATTAACGTTTGAGGACGAGCAATACATACCTAGCGGCAAGGCATAGGCAGCCTGCACAGCCTGGAACGCACTCAGAGTGGGAGCAATAAATGTTTTCCGTTTTTTCGAGGCATGAACATGACTCATTATAACGGTGGTAGCAGGAGCATCTCCTCCAGGAAACGCGGTCTCACCAATGGAAGAAACAGTTACACCGGCCGCCATGTACTTCCTCCCAGTAAGCTTTATCCGGGTGGGCCTCTTTTCCAAAGCCGGAACACCGGTATTTGGGACAGATGGCAGGGGGGAAATATATGCAGCAGGGTCCGCTGGTATAATGGGTAAAACAAATTGCTTCAGATGCATCCCCAACACGCCCAATTCCCCTTCATCAAGAACGCGGTCTGCGGGCCTCAATGCAAGGTGCCGCGGAGGATCAACAAAATCAAACATGCTCCGTTCCCCTGTGAATTATACATACATCATTTCTAAATCTGCGACATATATGACCGAAGATAAATAAACATACCTGCATCATCCCTCTGAAAAGAAGGATACTGCCTAATATCACGCCACAACAAACTCATGCCTGCCATCACCAAGGCACCTTCAGGGATTACTGTGCACTCGAAAGGACGGCCACACAATTTCGTGTACAGGGCGTTCGACACATACGCGTCCTCAGAAGGACCGTCATCCTTGACCTTGTCCTTTGGCCCCTTTTCCCTCCAGTACATCTCACCAGGAATCACAGAGGCATCAATATAGAAAAATTTATTTTTCCAATCCTTGTCTCTAGAACTGGTAGGAATGTCTCTAAGACAAGACACATCGGTATCCCTCCGGTCAAAGGTGAAAAAGGGGGATTTCCATACAAGAACGAAGAAGGCCCTAAATACAACCAGTTCCGGAATATGACCTAGGGCTATACAAGCGAATTCGAATTGGCGAAGTTTCACCAACCCAAGTGGATGTAGTTGGGAAATGTGGATACGGTAATAATCAAGCACCAATTTAAGAAACATGGTAACAGGCAATCGAAAATTGCAGAATTTGAAGAAATCACTAAACAATGTGATTTTGCCCGCTTTTAATGGAAACGCTGTGTCCGTTTTGGATGGCAACACAGGATTCCATTCAGCCCGGATGCCATAGTCTTGCACAAGGTTGTTGTAAGATGTAACACCCCACTTACAGAAAAGAGCATCGGTGCTGGCGGAAACAGAAGAAGAAGAAGATTCACCGGTTTTAGAGGCCATTTTTGATGAATCGAGGAAGTGCAAAGAAAAGGATGTGAGGGAATGGAATTTGAATCCTCACAAATAGAGGTGTTACTTATATACAAAGGTAACTTTTCAAATTCAAAAAGACGTACGGACGGCAATACGTGTCAAAACAAGGTAAATACAGTTGTCATCCCAATGACGACCTAACTATCACGTCCTATCTTGTCGCCGTCACTTCCCCACAACGTAACGACACTACACCCGACGAAATTAGTACCAAATAGGATATACCAACTTTTTTCTCTTAGTCCGATCTCATGAAATTCATTTCATAACTTCGGACTGGGGGGACATGACGAGGTATGACCCGCATCGGCCAACCCAGCCCGGTCATTACCTATTATTTTATTATAAATAGATAATTATAAATGATTATTCTAGAACCTTCCATCTCCGCATGGAAGTTACACAACCAAATCTCCAACTTTTCGGGAAGATCATGCAAATCCCTAACTTATCGGAATCTATCCTAAGTTAGGAGAAACCCTAATGGTAAAACTATAAATAGAGGTAAACGTATAAGGTATAGATCATCTTGTTCTCATACAACTTTCTCTCTTAATCTTTACTCCCATAAACCGAGACTTATTCTCACGCCGGAGGGTGGTTACAGGAATAACCCCATTCCTGTAACGAGTCCTAACGGTGTTTCTATTTTGCAGCCAACCGTTCGGGTCACTGATCATTGAAGTCCTAGCCAGATACTACCGTGTAGGTAGTGTTTCTTCACCATTAAATATAAAATGTCAAACTTTGTTTTTAAACGATAAAGTTGAACAAACAGTAACTGAAACGACGGAACTTAATTATTAGCATTTATTATAACAAAACAACCGCCAAAAACATCCTATATATACAACATCTCAGACCTTCCATTAAACACACCGAACCCAAAAACGCCATATTTAATATATACCATTAATCTTAGAAACGCCAAAAATCCAAAATCAAAGATTCCAAAAAACAAACGTTTCTTTGAAATTCAGTTTGGTTGTCGGTAAAGTTTCGCTCAATGTGGTGGACAAAATCCTTAAGTGAGGATATTGTCCATCTCATTGAGTTTATCCTCAACTTATATCCAATTTATAAACGTCAAAACATACAAAAACCACAAAATTGCAAAAACGTCATTTCTTGGAGATTCAGTTTTGTTCTCAATAAAGTTTAGCTGAATGCGGTAGACAACATTGTCAGACATCTTTCTTAACTAAGGATTAACAATATTGTCCATCTCATATAGCAAAACATTATTGAGTTTAGCATGACCAAAATTAGAGGTTTAAGGTAATTTTATTTAGTGGCGTTGTTTTTCTCAGTAAAACGCCAAAAAGTTAAAAAATCAAAAATGGCAAACATCGTTCCTTGGATGTTCAATATTGTTCTACGCGAAGTTTCGTCGAATGGATTGTTAGCTGAGTAGTGTAACTCAGTAATATTTTGCTGCATAAGATGGACAAATCTTCAAGAAAAGAGGCTGATGTCAGACTTGTGTCATTTTCTGTGCTTTGTTCTTGATGAATATTTGAATGGCATGAAGAGACAGACAGATGACACTGATGAGTGGGTTGAAGATAAATATGAACTTCAAACAAAAAAACTCATGTCATTTTGTGCTTCCAAACGGCCACAAAAAAAGCTACTTCAACAAAAAAAAAAAACAAATGAATCATACCAAAGTCAAACCGCTAGTGAATATGTTTCAAAGAAGAAAGAGACTGATGACAGTGAAGATTTAGAAGATGAATTGTTTATATTTTTTTTAATTTTCTTTTTCAGTTGTTTGTTATGTAATAAAAACGCCACACAGACAAATGCTCGTGAAAACGTCATCATGCCATAATACGCCCCGAAACTCCCAAACTATAATAAAATTACTTTGGACAAGTATTATAAAAAAAACTCAAAAAAAGTATAAAAACAAGGTACACGAGAATAGAACAAAGTGCCATCTTTATCTAAAACGTTATTAAAAATACAAAACGCCAAAATCTCGAAAAGGTAACTACAAACAATAACTACAAAGAGCAAACTGAAACGATAAACAAATGAAGTTGACACAAACTGTAGCTACAAAACAGTAAATTGAAGCGACGGAAACTTTATTAACAACATTTATTATATTAAAATATAAAACGCCAAACTTGAAAGATGGGGCGTGTTACAGACTTCAGAGATAAAGCTTAGCGAAAACAGTAATTACAAACAGTAACTGAAACGATGAATACTTTATTATAATAATATCCCGCCTAAACTACGCACCAAAGACATCCTGTAAAACGAAACCTCTCAGCAACTTCCATTTGATCACACCAAAAAAACAAACGCTGATGTTCCTAAATACCACTCACTGTAAAACGCCAAAAAATTAAAAAATCAAAGATGGCTAACATGCTTTCTTGGATATTCAGTATTGTTCTGTGTGAAGTTTCACTGAATGGATTTTTAGGTGAGGGGAGTAACTCAGTAAGATTTTGCTGCATGAGATGGACAAATCTTCAAGAAAAAGAGACTGATGACAGTCATATGTCATTTTATGTTCTTTGTTCTTGCGAAGGCTTGGATGAGGAGAAGGGATCAATGACACTGAAGAGTGGAATGATTATAAAGATGAAGGGAAAAGCAAAAAACCCACTCACACGGCATCGATCTGTCCCCAACATCCACAAAGCCACTTCAACAAACGAACAAACAATAAATCACACAAAAAACCAAAACGCCATATATTTGGTGACAGTTCTTGTAGTTTTAAAGAAGAAAGAGACTGATGACAGTGAAGATTGGGAAGAGAGATCCGATGGCCGACGATTTGGAAACGACATAAACGCCAAAATACTATCTATGTGAAACAAAAAGATATTAAAAAAGACCAATAAAATGCCAGGTAATTATTGAATTTGGTTAACGCCAAAAAAACTTAAACGCCAAAATTGAAGCAGTATTGTGACAACGAATTGGAAAAGCGGAAGATAAAATGACAAAAAAGCCCCTCCGCCCTAATTATATCGCACGCCATGTGTTCAACCAGGATCCGTTCTCACCGTTCTCACACTTTAGGTCGTTTTCTCCTGACCCCGTACCTATATATATATGGTTCATTTATGAACAACCCTCTTGATAGTGAAATGTGTGAACTAATCCTAGCCTTTGATTATCAATAGACAAATGTAAATCAATGGCCATCATTTGATCAGGATTTGAAGATGAAATACACTAGTGTATTTTACGATTTGAAGATGTAAATCAATGGCCAAGATTTGTTCACTCGGTTCACAAATACATTAGTATTCATTCTAGAACCCCACCCTATATATATATATATAATTGGACCAAGCACCGTTAACCCTATCCATCTACAGTGTCAGTTCTATGTGAAATGACCATAATGCCCCTGTCATTATAATTAATATATAAATAAATACATTTTATAAGCAATCATCTCTCTCTGCCCACTATAACCATCGCCCAATGACACCCTCCCCACTTCATCTTCAACATTAACATGCACAAACCAACACTCTGCAATTTCAACCAATGCATGATCAATAGTTTGACACCACCCAAACTGTGGATGCACTTTCTTCGCGTTTTAGGACTATCCATTTGGATAGTGAAAGATTTGAGATGGTGCACAACGTGGTGGAAAATGAAGGTGGTAACCCTGTGGAAGACAACATCATACAAATTGCCCTCATCAACTACAAGCACGCCTACAACCATGACTTCAAACACGTTTTGGCATGACAGATATTTAGGTTTTTTATTTAATTATTTTTAGGTTTAAGGCTTTATCTTATTTATGTAATGTTTTTATAATAATAATAATAAAAAGTGTGTGTCATGTGTCGAATAACGCCACCTTTACACGCCCCATCCCTCTCATCTAGTTTTTGCACCATGTCACTTTTTTTACGTGTGTTGACACGATGGCCGCATATCGTATAACGCCAATTTTCAATCCCCCATTACGTATAGCCTAAGACCTTGTGTACGCAGCGCCATAAAGTTTTACACTATAGCGCCCCATAGCGCCACAAAACACCGCTACGGGCAGTGCTATGGGGTAATTTTTTCCCTGTCGCGATGTATATCACGGCGTTATCATTTCTTCCCCACTCACACACATATACACATGGTTGTAAAACAAGGTTTCCAATACCGAGTACTCCCCGAGTAGTCGCTGCAAGGTAGGCTGCCGAGGCGACTTTCTTTGACTCCGCCTAATTACTCGGAGTCGGTCAAACGCGGTCAACCTCGGCCAGAATTGGATCTAGTAGGTCAACTCGGACCTAGTTTGACTTGAATAATAATATAACATAATTTCCATGCCTATCATATTAAAGAATAAATATCATTTTCACGTATTTTGTAATAAATATTAGTAAATTTGTGTTATTTGACATATATTTAATCTCCAAAAAGTAATTTCTTTATAATTTAACATGTCCGAGTACTCCCCGAGTACTCTCCGCGTAGACCGAGTACTCTCAACTCCCCAGTCGACCGACTAGGGAGCGCCTAACGACTTTTGCAACCATACATATACATACATATATATAAAGCCTCATGCATATACATCCCATTACACACTAAGTTATATAAAGTCTCTCGCGTTTCACCACGGTCGCATAACCCCTTTATGACTACACATATCTTAATACACAAAGTCACTTAGCAAGGCGGTGAGTGTGTGTATATATATGTAGTTCCGTACACTTCCGATTGAATTTCCGATAATATAGCGTAGAGTAGATCCGGATGGGTTGGGGGTGGGCGATTTACGAGGGAGTGGTGGTGGTTGGGTCGCTATCGCTGCTTGGTTGGGCGGGCCTTTGGTTTCTGAACCGAAGGCTCTACAAAGAGTATGAAGAAAAACGGTTACTCGTTCAGATCATCTTCAGTGTCGTTTTCGCTTTCTCCTGCAACCTCTTCCAGCTTGTCCTTTTCGAGATCATACCTATCCTCTCCAAAGAGTATCTTTCTTCTTCTACAACTTTCTTATTTTACTCGATTCATTACTGATTCCGTTCTCTACTGTTTATGTTTATGACTTTAGTTATTACTTGACATTCACAATCAACAAACTGGGTTTTAGATGGAGGAAGCCCTAAAATCTGATAGGAACAGAACAGCTTGAAATACAAAATTAGCATGTATGTACCTAGAAGGTGAATAGTGTAGATAATAGGGCTATATACATAGAGAACATATAAGTATATAACTAGTTTAAACTCTAACATCCCCCCACAAGCCTAAGGATGAGGAACTACCGGAAGCTTGGAACGTAAAAGCATCATTCTGATTTACCTTTTTGTGCTTTTAAACTGCTTTGGGGATTGAAAATCGGTTAGAGGCGGCGAGCGAGCGAGCGTGTAAGGTCCAAAAGGATTCATCATCACCATCATACTCAGTAAATCCCACCAATAGCAAAGCTAAGGTAGGGTCTGAGGAGGGTAAGATGTAGACAGCCTTACCTCTACCCCGTAGGAATACAGAGGCTGCTTCCAGTGAGACCCCTGGCTTGATAGTAGTTTTGCATCAAGCCTTGGACATAAGGCACATAACACTCGGCAATTAAGACAAAGGCCAATTAATGCATGTACTCTTTCGGCTATCAACGCCACCACATGATGCATGATTAACCGTCCTCAGTTTTTAACGTTATTTCCACGAAATTAGTAAAATAACGTTAAAATTAGTGTACTTTCACTTTTGCCCCCCGAGCGCCCAAACATATATACATCCCCCTCTTTTAAGGTCCAAAAGGATTATGCTTGGTTTTTTGTTTTCTGGTGATATCCAACAGGAGCGAGTGGCGGCGATACAGCATTTTTTTTGCAGTTTAGATTGCCTTCTAAATGCGACTATATGGTACTATGGTTGTTGTGTGAAGCGGCCTGTGGTGATGGCTAGGGTTTGGAGTTTGGAGTTTTTGCTAGGTTTGGTGAGATATGGCTTAGGTTTCGGAGAGTAGGTTGTATTTGCTAGGTTATGAGACACGGGATAGGTTTCAGAGACGAGCTTGTGTTTGTTACTAAACCTATTGATGAGAGCTCAACGGCTATTGTGCGCAGCGACTAGGGTTTCCAATGACCATTGTGAGCGGTGGGGTATTATACGTCACGGCTAGGGTTTAGAAGAGCAGGTTGCGTCTCATCAGGGGAGATGTAGTCTATGATGGTAGCTTGGGTTGGCTTTGTTACCAACTTAAACCGGTGAATGTAAATTTATTTGTGATTAGGGCTAGATAGGTACTCTGTATATAGAATAATTATACTTGGATGCCTTGTAGATATGATAATAATATTATGGTTTACTATTGTATTTCATATTTTGTTGATAATGTCTGTTTATACAAATGCATGTATCAATCATGATTATGAGTAAAGTGTAGCTGTAGTTTAATTTACATTTATAGCAAATCTGATATTGTTCTGTTTCTTGTAGGGCGAGATGGATAAACTGGAAGGTGGATTTGTTTTGCTTGATAACATTACTGGTTTTCATGTTGCCTTATTATCACTGCTACTTGATGCTCTACAATAGTGGTACGCGATACTTGAAAATGCACTTATTCGCCTGATATTTTTAAATAACTCTGTTGATGGTCATAATCCTTGATTCCCTCCATATCTTGAATTTGAAACCATCTTTATTTGTGGTTTATGTATCAAACTATCAGTTGTAAAATTCTCAGGTTGTATTAACCTATTTCTTCATTGTTATCATCACAAAGAGTTTATGTTCATTAATTTGGTCTACAAAAACCACTTTTACTTGAACAAGATTCATTTAAAGTGAACTGCCTATATTTTGTAGGAGGGGTGTTTTAGACTTTCAACTTGGGTTCAATCTTTTATTAATTTTTTCTAACAGGTGTCAGCAAGCGACGGGCTGCAACTGGAGCTGTGTTATTCTTATTTGCATTTTTATATGCCTTTTGGCGTTTGGGAATCCATTTTCCAATGCCATCACCAGATAAAGGTATAAATTTGTCACTTGCGTTGTACTACTATGGGTTTGACTACCTCAAAAATTCATATCGTGTTTTGCAATCTAAATCTCGCATTATTAGGCATGAAACATTATATGAACTTGGAACCAAATATTTGGAACGTTCTATTTCTCAATGATGCTAAATCTTTTGTTTTGAGAAAGCAAGTAAATGAAAATTTACCATAGTTGTCGATGGCGAATAGCGACAAGGCACCTATAGGCTACGTAGTGAATAGCGACAAATAGCGACGGCTATTTTATAAATAGCGATTACACTAGAAAAAGAATTTTGAAAACTTTTATATGTATATTACATCAAAATACCCTTGTATATATGATATTTTACATGTATATTTAACAAAAACCTATAAATCCAACTATTTTATAGCTATATCTAATTGATATTAACATCAAAAAAAAAAACCCCAACTGTCGCTAAGCTCGCTATTCATCGCCATAACCTATATAGCGACACACAGTCGCATCGCCATATAGCGCGCTATAGCCGCTATCGACAACTATGAAAATTACTATGATAGAAACCTCAATTTGGTACGTGTGAAAACTTTTCCGGCTTTGATTTACACTGTAGTATATAGCATTTCAGAATCTGATCCACTATTTGCAGCAAGAGGGCACTCATAGTTAATAGTAGGGCTGCAAACGAACCGAACGAACACAAACAAGACCTTGTTCGTGTTTGTTTGTTAAGGAAATAATATGTGTTCACGAACTGTTCATGAACACTTACCGAAAGAGATTTCATGTTCGTGTTCGTTTGTTAATATTAGGCAACGAATGCAAACAAACGTTCATGAACACAAATGGAAACAAACGAACACAAACAAGCGTTCATCAACAAAATATATAATAACTGATACTTATTAAATATTTTATTAGTTGGAATTTTAAGTATTTAAATAAAATATAAAGACTTAAAACACTAGTGAACTATCGAGCACATACGAACTCGTTACCAAACGTTCACGAACATAAATAAACGAACGCGATCTCTATTCATGTTCGTTCATTTAACTAAACGAACAAAAATTCTTGTTCGTGTTCGTTCATTTATTAAACGAACGAACACAAACGAACTTCCCGCCGAACTGTTCGCTGAACGTTTGGTTCGTTTGCAGCACTAGTTAATAGGTTATATGGTGCCTAACTTTTAATATTTTGGAACTCTTAAAGACTCCTGAATGGCCTCTTTACTTTAATTGTATACCCATTTGATGGACTATAAATTGTACGTTTATGTTCTATATTACTCAAGCTGTGCTTTTGTCTGTTTTTGTCTGATTGGCATAATAATATATTTGAGAAAGTGCAACTTATGTTTTTAACATGTTAACCATACTGTTTTTTCTTTTTGTTTTTTGACATATTAACCTAGTGACATGTTCATGATCTAGTGATATTTCACCTATTCAGGTTTTTTCACTATTCCACAGCTTGTGAGTAGAATTGGAGTGATTGGTGTGACAGTCATGGCTGTCTTATCTGGTTTTGGAGCTGTTAATTTGCCATACAGTTATTTATCTCTCTTCATTAGGTAAAATATTAATTGAAATATAAGATTTTAATCAATGAAAGTATCCAGAACATCGTTCATGGACTTATAGACATACACACCGACACTAATACACTATTTCGTATCTTGTTGTTTGAACTTAAAACTTTATCACGCTTCTGAATTCTGCGTGTATCATTAGATAAGTGATCAGCTTCAGTTGATCAGTTCTCTGATTAGTTTTCTTATATTTCTCATTGTGGAAGAGAAATCGAAGAAACGGAAATCAAGGCGTTAGAGAGACAATTAATGCAGTCAATTGAGACATGCATTGGAAAGAAAAAGAAAATCATTCTTAGCCAAATAGAAATGGAGCGAGTTCAAGGACAAGAAGAGGTTTGATTATCTTGTAACATAGTTATATAAGTGATTTTGAACTATTTTGAGTAAAGTACACGGATGGTCCCTATCAAAATTTTGGATTTGGTCCCTAGTTTTCCAAAAGTACACAGATGGTCCTTTTGGTTTACACTTTGCAACACATTTAGTCCCCAACTTTTTCCAAAAGTACATAGATGGTCCCTGTAGTTTGCACTTTGTAATGCATTTAGTCTCTAACTTTGACATGCTAGAACCTTTAGATTTCTTGGCTGGGGACTAAATGTGTTACAAAGTGCAAACCACAGGGACCATCCATGTACTTTTGGAAAGGTAGGGACCAAATCCAAAATTTTGGTAAACCACGGGGACCATCCGTGTACTTTACTCAACTAATTTTATCATTTGTTGTTTGATATCCTTATTCCTAGTGCTCAATGTTGAATGGATGGACCCTTAAGCAACTTCTGTTTTTTTAATGATTTTGGTGTATAAAGTGATGCTTGTCTGTTGCAGAATTTAAAGGCAGGGTCCTTTTTCAAGCGGATTGTGGGAACAGTGGTGCGTTCTGTGCAGGATGACCAAAAGGAACAAGGTTAGAGTGTGATGCATAAAAAAGATGAAAATGCACAAATTGGACTAATTCTGCTATTAGTGTTGATTCTGATGGAAATTGGAGTATTTTTTTTTATAATCTTAAACTGAAAGGTTGGTGCCGACCACCTTTCTGATTTGACAAAAATCACCCCAACTTTTTGAAATCGACAAAATTCACCCCTCAAATTTCTAACTTGACAAAAACTAACTTTCTAATGTGACAAAAACCAACTTTCTAACTTGACAAAAAGGCCCCCATACTTTCTAACTTCTCTTTAACCCTCAAAACTGTTGACATGTAACCCATTCTACCTCCAAACTTTGCTATAATGTCAAAGGTAACCCTCTAACTTTGTAAATGTCACTTTGACCCCCTCAAATTTCTGAAGTTTCGAGCTTACCCTAAAACTAATTTCTTACGTTTTTATTTTTATGAAAGCGCCAGTATAAATTTGAGTTCTTCTACGCTTTAACGTAATTTTTGTTTGAAAACAAGTCGGGTCAAGTATAAAATGTTTTTTTATGTGCATTTTGAGTTGGACTACGTTTTGACGTAAATTTTGTTTGAAGATAGATCTGGTCAAATGTAATACGCTTTAATTCGACAATATAAATTTGAGTTATCATATGTTTTGACGTAAATTTAGTTTGGAAACTAGTCTGGTCGATTGTAGTCTATACGTTATCATTTCGCGTACGGCGCCGCCGCAACGCGCGGCGGGTAAAAAACTAGTTGAAATAAAGACCGAAAGATATTAAAGGCATGGAATCAGAGGTTCACTATAGTTTTTTGTTCGTGTTTCTTATTGAAGATATTAGAGGCATGGAATCAGAGGTTCAAGCTTTAGAAGAGCTTTCAAAACAGCTTTTTTTGGAAATCTATGAGCTTCGGCAAGCTAAGGTATATCTTGTGTTTTCTTAATAGAAAAATATCGCCTTACGTTGTATAGATCTGAGGCTCTATCCATCTCATGCCCCTTAAAAAGCATTAAAACATAAAACTATTTTTTTCCCCGCTATTAAGGCTTATCTTCAGTTTTTCGTCACATGTTGAATTGTGTTTAGTTTTTCAAATGATCAGGACTTGTTCCCATAGGATTGTTTTTTTCTTGCAAGTTATGAGCAACCATACTGGTGCTCAAACATTATTATTTTTTAATAACAAGAACACGTGTATATTGGTAACATTATCAGGAAGCAGCTGCATATTCAAGAACCTGGAAGGGTCACTTGCAGAACCTACTTGGCTACGCATGTTCAGTATATTGTGTATATAAAATGATAAAGGTATCCATTGTTAACTGTATTTCCACTTATATAGTTTATATTTCGTTTTATTACTATTGTTTAATATTTAATATTCGTTAGTGCATCTGTTATCAAGCAATTCATTTCCCCTTTTCATGCAAGTTCTAGACTTTGAAGTTTTTATGCAAACAGAATGACCAAAACTAGTTTGGTTAGGCTTAATTTAAACCAATGAAAAACTTAAAAGAGGTCAAGTTATAAAGGTTGTAGAACTTTATTGATTAGTGGCAATTTTAATCTTGCGGAGGGTAATGGGTCAATTCTGGTTGTATTGTATCTATAATGGTTCAAATGGGTAGAAATCAAGAATTAGCTAAACTGGAAATGAGTTGTATGGCTCAAGCGAGTCGAAAGTCGCCCAAAATGTATTCAATTGTATTTATAGATGTATAGTATTTATGTCATCTGATTGTTTCAATTGTATTTTGCAGTCTTTGCAAAGTGTTGTCTTCAAGGAGGTGCACATCTTTATCCTTACTTGATTAAATTATTCAATATTTCTTTTTTTTTTCTCAACACAATTCATTTTGCCCTATTGTGCTATGAGACTTCTTGGTCTTTATTTATTTATTTTTTTTAAGTATGGTCTTTGAGGTATTCTAATAAAGTTTTCTTTTACAGGCTGGTTCAGTTGACCCCGTGACTAGAACAATCAGCATATCCTTGCAGTTTTTTGACATAGGCATTGATGCAGCATTGTTGTCTCAGGTTCTTTTTACTGCTTATTTTTATGAGTATATCAAATGATGCACTGTTACATCATCTTTTATTTTCTTATTCCTGTTGGACAGTATATCTCTCTCTTGTTTATTGGAATGCTGGTCGTGATATCCGTTCGTGGATTTTTGAATAATCTGATGAAGGTAATCCTAGTTTCTCAGCCTTCTATTAAATCATCTAGAGGTGGTAACATGTTCGGGTTGTGTCACGGGTCATACGTTTTGTGTTATATGGGTCGGGTCGACTGAAAACACTTTCTGTTCATATAAAGGTAGAGCCTGAAATCATTTGTGTGTTACAAATTGCTTCATTTTTTCATATGCAGTTCTTCTTTGCGGTTTCTCGAGTTGGAAGTGGGTCTTCTAGCAACGTTGTGCTTTTTCTATCGGAGATCATGGGGATGTATTTTGTTTCTTCCATCCTTCTAATTAGAAAAAGCCTGGCAAACGAGTACAGGTATGCGCATTATTGGAATACTGTTGCATTTTGATCTGCACACCACCAAATTGTCCATACAACGCTAAAACTTTTGGAAAGTACATTCTTACCCTTCTGTTGTTTTGGCCTTATTTGTAGTTAAGAGGGTGTAGTGGTAAACTTTAAAGATTTTAGTGGTATATGGATGGTTTTGGTGGTGTACAAATAACCACCCCAATTTTTTTATACCTAATTATTATTAGTACTTGATAATCTATTTCCTCATGACATTTAACTAACTCCCTTTCTGCCCATACCTGATTTCGATGGTTTTTCTTAAACAACTAGAAAATAATAACCAAGTAATTAATGGATAAAATAAGCTATAAAAATCATCAAGCTATAAAAATGTATTGTTAAAATTATAAGTTCAATCTTTATGATGAAGCAAGTTAGGAGGTTTTTTAAGGATTTAAGAACGCTTTGGCTTTTTAGCTAAGTTTTAAGAAGTTTGTTTCTATAACCCTCGTTGGAGTTTAAAAAAACACAACCCAATTTATGTTCTTTTTTTAAAGAGGAAAATGCTATTTTCGTCCCTGAGGTCCGGTCAGTTTTGTGACTTTTGTCCAAATGTTTGTTTTTCTACATCTTGATCCAAAAGGTTTGAAATCTTGCCATTTTCATCCGGCTCGTTAACTCCATCTATTTTTCTTCATTAAGTCAGTGGTATTTTCGTCCTTTTTGTTAACTTAAAGGGCAATTTGTTCTTTTTCACTTTATATACAAGCATTTAAAGTACCCTTGATCAAATCCGTTAGACCAAATTGCCCTTTAAGTTAACAAAAAGGACGGAAATACCTGACTTAACGGAAAAAAAATAGATGGAGTTAACGAGATGGATGAAAATGGCAAGATTTTAAACCTTTTGGACCTAGATGCGAAAAAATAAATCTTTGGACTAAAGCCGCAAAACTGGCCAAACCTTAGGAACGAAAATGACATCTACTCTTTTTTAAATAAAAAATGGATTATTAAGTTTATTAATCGTTATGCATTGTTAAAATAATGGTTTAATTTTCAATATAAATAAAGCAATTTAGGTGGTTTTAGCATTTAAGAACACTTCAAGAGCCATTTTCACCATTTGGCTCGTTTCCTTCTTAGATGAGCTCTAAAACTATATTCGTTTGGCCCGTTAGAGAATTATCAAGAAAGACAACCCAAATAGACCGTTAGTCTTTTTTTGGGTATTTTTGCAGGGTAATCATAACAGATGTACTGGGTGGAGATATTCAGTTTGATTTCTACCATCGTTGGTTTGATGCAATTTTCGTGGCTAGCGCTTTCTTGTCTCTCCTTTTGCTGTCTGCACATTACACATCCCGTCAAGCTGAAAAACACCCGATTGACTGATCAAATTCATTTGTAACTTGTAAGCTGATAAAACTATATTAAACGTGTTTTATTTTATAGTACAACAGTGATGTCATTTTATATGCTTTTGCACCAACCTAGAAAGAAATTTACAAAAAAAACATACAGTTTTTATGCTTTAGCCTTTATGTAGCTTAGGTTATTGAAATGCTTCACCTGCGCCCCGATTAAACTCATAATTTTTGCACGAATACCACCAGGACCCCAGGCTGCATAACTGCCAGGCTAAACTTAATACATGAATGGTTAATTTTAAGGTTTGTCTTACGAGCTGAGCTTGATTTTGAAAAAGCAGTGATGAAACAGTGGTTAACCGAGAGGTTAGTCCACGGGTCGAGTTTCGTCAAGTAGGGTTAATCCCTCTTTTCCTCGATTGATGGTCGGTCGTCCTCTAATCCATCTCCTGCACAATGAAACACACCATGACTCGTAACAAGGAGGATGGGGTGGGGGTTGCTCCTTGTTACCACTCTCCGGCGTAAGAATAGGTATTTGCTTGGGAGCAAGATAAGTATTTAAGCAGTAATTGTGAGAGAGCAGATTAGCGTTACCTCAAACCTGGTTCGGGATGAGTATTTATAGCCTCAAACCTGGTTCGGGATGAGTATTTATAGCCGAAGAGTGAAGGAGAAGGGCCACTAGATGGGCCTAGGGCCCGACTTACAACGTGTAGCCTTTTGTAGGCGTGTCAGGAGCGCAGGTCATGGGAGTGTTGGGCGCACGCGGAAGTGTTGCCACGTTCTGCTGGGGTTGTCAGTCTGTCTACCAGCTTTTATGCATGTGGGGTGGGCGGCTGCGCATTGGGCGATCAGCTGACTGCTGCTGTCAGTGCCCGAGCATACCACTTGCTGGTTTGGTCACTGAAGTCAAAGTGTCGGTTCCACTTGTATAACAATAGGATGTGGTTTTGGACCGCATCGCTGTGTGCGGTAATCTGAGCACAAACTAAACATTCCTATTGTCGCTCTGCGCGCCTTCGCGCATGACCGCAGCCTGGAAATGCGTGTAACAGAAAGTGAATGTAACAAGCTACTATCATTCTTGGTAATAATTACCACAGCCCTTGTATGTTGACGAAAACAACCATTTTTATACACAAGGTGAGTCTTCTCATCTTTCCCCGAGAGGGAAAGCAAACCAGGTTCGCGCATGCCCGTGCGAACGTAGGTGAATCCTCTTTTCCCATAGGCACGCTTGCCTGAATACCTATGGGGCCATGCAGGTATTACGTCGGTGGATGATAGATATTGGGCGTGTCCCAACTTCACAGCAAGCAAGCAACGCCCCTATAGGCAGATTCCACCCGCTTGAACTAGCAATTGCGGGCTGGCTGTGCTGCCGGAACGTTACCTTAGAGCAAGCATCCTTGTGCCATCATCTCATCCGTAGAATAATACCCAACATGGCTGACAAGCTCAACAGACGTTACCCATAGACACGCTTGCCTGAATGCCTATGGGGTCGTGCCAAACTACCGATTGACGAAAACAACCATTTTTATACACAAGGTGAGTCTTCTCATCTTTCCCCGAGAGGGAAAGCAAACCAGGTTCGCGCATGCCCGTGCGAACGTAGGTGAATCCTGTCAATAGGGGCAATGAACCGGGTGATGGTCACTTGCGCCCAAGTCTGGTTTGAGATTTGGGACCATACCCCTTCAAGTAGGCTTGAATCGAAACAAACTCGAGCTTCCAAAATTTTAATAACACGTTTTGGGGCCCACAAACGCATTGGATACCATCAAGACTTTGCAGTTATGTGTAATGGCTGACATTAGGGATGAGCACGGTACCGAAACACTGATACCGAAAATCCCAAAAAATAGGTACTGGTACCGTTACCGAAAATACCTTGTATCGAATCGTTAGAAGTTTGTACCGAATCGGTACCGAAAATGTTTGGGTTTGGGAAATTAGGTACCGTTACCATTTGCTTATTAGCTGACATTCATAATTTTGTGCAAATAATACAAGCTGTTTACGATGTTATTTTGTAACATCTAAAAATCCAAAATGTAATTTCTTTAAGGATTATATAGTAGAGTGGAGGGTTCAAATGAGAAGAATTTTTTGTAAGAATAAAAAAGAATAAACTTCAACCAATAATAATGCTTCATTTTACTTCATTTAATTTTTGTATTTAATATGGGTGTAAGGGTATATTGGTAAAATTAGATAGATCATTAATTCTTAGTCTAACTTTTTAATAGCTCACTAAATTAAATTTGTAACTTATTTAAAAAAATATATATATTTTCAAAGAAGAAAAAAATTAATTTAAAGTGTACGATAAATTATGAGGTGTGTAGGATGAATTACGAGTTGTGTAGGATAAATTTCAGTATGTGTAGGATAAATTTCAAAAACGTGTAGGATAAATTTTGATGTGTCTAGGCAAAAATTTTAGTGTGTATGATAATACTCTTTATGACTAATTAATTAGTAAAAAATAATAATAAATGAGATTAAAAAAAATTCTATTTAATGTTTTACAATTATACCCTTTATTCTTTTTCTTCTCAATTTAATTTTCTTCTCAAATGAACCTCCCCCATATAGTAGATAAATAAAAAGGTACGTTATTAAGAAAGTTAACATGTTTTTATTTTAGAGTTAAATGCGATTTTAGTCCCTGTGGTTTGAGTTATTTTACAAGTTTAGTCCAAAGGTTTTATTTTTTGCATGTGGGTCTAAAAAAGTTTCACCATTGCCATTTTAGTCCACTGGATTAACTTCATCCATTTTTCCTATTAAGAAGAAGGGCAATTCGGTTATTTTATATGTAATTCTGTTAATTATAAGGGCAATTCAGCCATATAAAATGACCGAATTGCCCTTCTCGTTACAGAAACAATGGATGAAGTTGACCCAGTGGACTAATATGGCAACGGTGAAACCTTTTTAGACCCACGGGTATAAAATGAAAATTTTGGACTAAACTGGCAAAATGACCAAAACCACAAGGACTAAAATGGCATTTAACTCTTTATTTTATACTGTTGGAGTATGTAACTTTTTGATGTGAAGTTAAAATATGGTCAAAGTATAACGCATGAAAAATATAAGGGTGTACGGGGTGGTCGCGACAACCCTTTTGCCGATTGGCAAACACCGTCGCCACCATCTTTTGCCACGCGGAGAGGAGAGTTTTCGGGGGATAGTTGCCGCATGCGGGAAGGGAAAAGGTGAATGTTGGGTGGGGCCCACTAGTATTCAACTAGGGGTGCTAAACGGGTCGTGTTCGCAGGTTAGCGGGTCCAACCCGACCCGAACCCGAAAATCATATCATACATATGAACCCGAACACGACCCGAAATTTCGTGGGTTGACCTGAACACGACCCGTTCAACCCGATTTTTTTATTTTTTTTTCTGAAATTAATATATTAAAATTAAAATTTACTTAAAAAACATAAATGTATATAATAATATCATATTTAAATTATTAAACCTATGTTAATTTCTCTTTTTAAGTTATAATCATAACATAAAATACACAACCCATTTAATTAATGACATAAAATATATTGTAAAAAATTATAATATAGTATAAATGTGTTTGACCCGAGCCCGACCCATTAACCTAAACGGGCTTACGGGTTCAACCTGAAACTGACCCGAACCCGTTTAGACTAAACCTAAACCCGTGAATTTCGTGTTAGATTTGTGTCGGGTTTTCGGGTCGTGTTAGAAATTCACACCCCTATATTCAACCAATGATGTTTTGTTTTGTTTTTTTTTTAATAAAAATGGTTTAGGGGAAACCACCCCCTTTGTTTTTTGGGCAAGAAATGAGAATGAGATGGGAAATGACATCACACAATATGATTGGGTGGGTAGAAAGTTTGTCTCATGTCATTAGGCATGCACCCCTTACACACTACGTGATTGGTGACAAAGAGGGCATATCTATTCTATATTATACGTAAACCTTCGGGGAACATGTGTTGTATTATTATACATCCTCATAATTGTTTTCTTGCTTTTTTTCCTCTAATTTAGTTAATATCCTATATTAAATGCAATTTTTCTATATAAATAGTTGAGTTAATTACATAGTTAGTCTCTGTGGTTTCATAAAGTAACATACTTAGGTACTAATAGTTTAAAATTACATTCTAGGATATTAACTTTTCATTTTGTAACGTTTGGAGGTATTAACGTTATTTTTAGGTTTAAAATCACATTCCATTAGTACCTAAGTATGTTATTTTGTGCGAACCACAGAGACTAACTATGTTAATACCCTATAAGTTAATAACTTCAAACGTTACAAAATAAAAAGTTAATACCCTAGAAGGTGATTTTAAACTATTAGTACCTAAGTATGTTATTTTGTGCAAACCACAGGGACTAACTATGTAATTAACTCAAGAATAAAAAAATACTTAAAATAGTTAAAAAAAAATATATAACAAAAAGAATCATTGATATTGTTCTGTCCTTATTTAAAAAGATTATATATACTATGCTATATAACAAAAGAAACCTATGAGTGACCCCTGTCATTCATTGAAGGTATTTTTTGTTTTTCTGTCTTTTAAAGTATTAATGTTAATTAATTTGCCGTTAAAAAAATTAATGTTAATTAATGATAAAGATATTATTAATGAAGATAAAGATAAAATCAAATTAGCAATAGATTAAAATTAAATTAAAAGTTAATCTTTAATCTATTAAATTATGATACTTGTATCACGAAGACAAAAGGGAACATAGATAAGTTCTCAATATTTGACATCATTTGAATCACTTTACGTATTTTTATTTTATCATGTGTTTCTTTAGAAAATATGATGTTGTGTTTTTTTACGAACTATATTTGAGCTACTTTTACTATATTAATTACTTTAACTTTTAAATTTAAATTTATAATTACCTTATTAAAAATCATTTTATAGAATGATAATAAGTTGGAAATTATCTTTGAACCAATTGTTAAAAAAAATAAGATCAAACTAGTAATTTTACCTCGCGTGTTGCAACGGAAGTTTGCTTATTAGTACAATTCCGACACTCGGTATAGCAACTGAAAGATATGATATAAAACCACGAGAAAAAGAACATCAAAATGTCAATATAAATATCGGAAAAAGCACTAAAAGATGAAATACTAAAATAAAAAATAATGCCGGTGCTGATAATATTGATACCTGATATTGTTTGGCTGGAGTCGGTTTGGTTCGTCACGCTAGTGAGAAAAAAAAATACAAAAAAGCATAATACTAAAAGGAATAAAAGTAGAGAAACTGAAGATGTAGGGATGGGTTAAAATGAGGACCACCTTGAGTTGTGAGAACCGTGAAAACTATGCCATCCAAAAGGTTTTTTTCGATTTTTTTTTCTCAAAAGTCAAAAAAAAAAAAAAATCACTTGTTTCAGCAAAAAATGTCGTATACACACATTTACATGAAGCGTAAAAAAAATATTCATCTTTGTACAAAATTTACAACAGCGCGTAAAAAACTTGCATCAGTCAAAACGACTCGACAAATTTTTTTTTTTTACTTTTTTTACAGATGTGTTTATAATATTTTTATCTACGTTTGTGTAAAAAAAATTGGCCCAACTCTTGCGGGAAGAAGGAGTTCTCACAACTCGTGGTGGTTCTCATTTGAACCGAGCCCCTGAAGGTGTATATTAGTAAAGTTAAAGTAGATGGACTAAACATGTATATTAACAGAGTTGATTAATGGGAAAAAAAACTTTACTAAAGTGGAGGGGCTAAACATGTATGTTAGCAAAGTTAAGGTCAATAGACTAAATAGATACATTTACAAAGTTAAATGGGTAAAAGAAGTAAAATTATTATGGACCAATCATCTTACGACACTTGCTATGTCGGATTGGCCCACCAACATAGCCTTTGAAGTATATGTATAGTTTAACTTTAAACTAATTTATCTGTATCTATACCATATTGTTTTAGTATAATGGGTTATTTATTAACATTAACATTATTTTCAAAGATTATTGATATATAATTATTCTATTTTTCGCTTATCTCTTATTTTTTTATTATTTCTTATCTTTAACTTTTTTTTTTGTTTTTCTACTTATGAATAACTATTTAATATTTCATTGGTTCAACCACGTTTAACACACAAGTTTCTAACATTTTAATAAATAAATAAAACAAAGTAAAATGTTATAAAAAGTATATAGTACATCAAAGTTAATTTCTTTTAAAAAACATATATTGACGATCGTGTGTTAACCAATTACATTATATGCAGTTAAGGTGTGTAATACACGTGTTTATTCAATTCGTGTAATGCACTGGTTTTTAAAAATCTAACTTTTTTATTAGTTAGTATATAAAATTATATTTATTCAACCCATGTAATACGCGGGGTTCTAACCTTGTTAGATAATAAGGTGGACTACATGTGAAGGGGTAGGATGTTCTAAACACACACAAAGGTTATCTTAGTGTGTTTTTGCTCTTTGATGAAGAAGTGATAGGTGCAAGGGAAATTAAAGAGGTGTGAACTAAAAGGTTTTCACCACCTTGGAGCTAAAAATTATACTATAAAGGTTTCTAACGCCTCACTGAGTATTGTTTTTTAAACTCTCATGTATTTAAGCAAGGAATTTGATAATAAGTAGGGTTTTGATCAATGTAAGAATGGTTGTAAATCACTCTCATGAGTTTGGAGATGATGTCTACGAGATGTTTTAAGTATGTTTAATTTAGAATCAAACAAAAGAAAACGGGGTGGTATGTATGAGACTCGTAAGATTGAGTGAAAGTCTTTATTCAAAATGCATAACTCCTTTACAAAGTTTGACATGTTTTGTAAACTTAAATAAAACTAATTATAACTCGGTTTTTGGTTCTCCTCATAAGACTGGTGCATCATTTCAATACCCATCTAAATTTTCGTGTTCACACAACACCCACCACATCTTATTGGCCTTGCTACATCGTAGACAAGGAAACAACCATTCTTCCTTTTTTTTAAACGGGTCCTAACAACTTGAAGGTCCAAAGCCCTAGCTTTGCCTTCTTACACTAATGGGTCGGCCCTGCTATATACCCAAACTATATTACTTCACATTTGCCATATAAATGTGCAATGATCATTAACATGTTACTTTATTTCATGATTACATTGTTTACTTTACTAAGGTTCTTCAACTACATGTACTTGGGAAAGTTTTAAGCTATTGTACATTGTTTGCTTAATTGAGGTTCTTCAACTACATGTACTTGGGAGAGTTTTAAGGTATTGTATTACTCGTTTTTTGTTGCAAATAATTCTTTAAAGCCTATACAAAGACCACAATACAGACTCCTAGTGTCTCATTGCATGTACATGTATATATGCCAACTGAGATTAGTCTTGGCTATTAGTTACGACATACTACAATAATTATTTTGTTACATAAATGATTAAGAATAAACGATTTAAACACCAAGTTAGTGAATAGATTGTAATGACATAACTACCACAAGTTGAAGAAGTACTAAATGTTAAATAAAAACACATGAACATTAAGCTTACTTCGTGCGATTAAAGCAAAATTCAAAAACACATAAGATGAATTGCATGATTAGTGAGGATTAACTACTTATTAGACTAATACTCAAATCTAATCAATAGAAATAACATGTATTCATGATAAAATTACTAAGAGGAATTAAACTACTCTAGGCCTGTAAATGAACCGAACGAACACGAACATAGGCATGTTCGTGTTCGTTCATTTAATTTTAACCGAACACGAACACGAACATATAATCGAACACATTTTTTTGTTCGTGTTCGTTCATTAAGAAATCGGGTATGTTCGTGTTCGTTTATGTTTGTTCGTTTAAAGCCTAAACGAACAGTTCACGAACATAAACGAACACAATCGAACATAAAAAAAATTTACTGAACATATTTGAATAAACATAAATTAACATGATTGAAGAAACAAGTCTAATATATTACATTTCATCCGAAAACACATCTAAATAAGGGTTCATAGATATACTAATTTGTTATATTTATATAACTAGTTAGAAAACCTAATATTTATATAAATATAACTATTTATGTATTTATTAAGATTTGAACGAACATAAACGAACGTAAATAAACGAACGTTCACGAACATAAAAGAATGTTCACGAACATAAATGAACGACCACAAGGTGTGTTCATGTTCGTTCATTTAATTAAACGAACAAATTTTTTTGTTCGTGTTCATTCGTTTATTAAATAAACGAACATAAACGAACTTCCCGCCGAACAAGTTCATGAACAGTTCATGAACGTTCGGTTCATTTACAGGCCTAAACTACTCAGATCATTCGTTTCGAGCCTTACCAATTCCATGTCTTAGGTCATCAACATATGCTCCGGAAGTCTTTTTATGTCTTCAAAGTCCAAGACCTTTTTCTCAAACTTACATGTATTTATATTAAGTATATGTGATGTTACACTTAGTATGGCGTTTCGTTTTGATGAACAACTCCTAAAATGCACCATTTACATGCTTGGGAAGTCAACCATCTATATTAGCTTATGGACCACTAACGCGAAGTGCCAAAGTAAGTGGCACATGGCGTCACATCCCTAAATCATTAATCATGCCTTTCTTAATTCGAGCTAATAGTTATGTAGGAAGTTCATGCTTATACATTGACACGACATGTAACACCTCGAATTTTTGTGTCCAATGATGTGTTAACACGTGTCACTTGATTACACGTGGCATCCATAATAAATAAAGGACTAATTTTGACAAACCTTGAAAGTATATAAATTCGAGGGTTATAAATGTCAACAAGGGTAAATATACTGTATAATAACCCTGAATAAACGCTTGTACCTTCAAACGAATAAATCATAGATCGTACGGAAGCGAAACGCGGAAGAAAGTGAGAGATTACAAGCTACGGGGGTTAACTGTGCCAACATGTTTAATTATACCTCTGAGTGACCCTTTAACGTTCCCAAGGCTTCGTAACAGTATTATACGCTCACTAGAATATACTATATAAATTCCGCGAAGTTCCGTCTTAAAACAGGAGAGTTATACTCAAATTCGTATGAGAATGGTTAAAAGCGTCAACAGTGAAAGTTAAGGCTTTCCAAAATAATTAATAAATTAACCGGGGACTTTATAATGCGGGTATATAACACGAGGCCCCTATCAGTAAATAACCGAGGGCCAAACCGCAAAGTTACCCCTTCAAACCCGAAAGGTCAGGTAAATCATTACGAAAGATTTCGTTATTAATTACCGGATTCTGATAATCATTACAAAAGATTTTAAAAATCTGAAAAACAGACCTCTCGCGACCCGCGTGAAGGTTAGGCTTAAGTTGAGGCGGGCCGCGAGCCACCTCAATTACGCGTCTGATTTGTTAAACTCAGGCGACCCGCGTAAAAGTGCATGGGAACTCCCATGCGGGTCGCGTAAAGTGCCCAGATGCAGAAACATTGTAGTTTCTTGCCTTTTGAACATTGTGAACGATCAAACCTCAATAAATGAGGCATGGGCACCCTACACTTGACCCATACACCTTAGGAGACATCTACCCATCATCATGATCAGTGTAGGTTGTTGTGTAGTGATCTAGAGAGCTTTCCTTGGCTATAAATAGCCACATTATGTGCATAACATTCACACAACACAAAACACATTCATCTGATCATTTCAAGAGCTCTCTAGCATCCATCTCTGCTCTATAAGCAAGAACACACTTCTGTAAGTCGTTCATAACCATTTTGATCATACATTTCCATAGTTTTAGCCTATAAACACAACCGTCGTAACTAACGGTTGTCATTACCATAACTTGCAAATGGTTCAGTCTTATGACGGATCAAAAGTAGTTTTGAGAAGGTAATTATGTGGGTAATAAACCTCTAAAAGGGTTCCCCCTGATCACCACTCTAACTATGTCAAATATCGAGTCAAACGTGCGGTTAAAAAGTCAACAGAAAGCTATTTTAGCGATTTATGCATGATCTGTAATGTACATGTTATGAAACCTGTTTTGACACTTATAAAACATGATATTAAGTATATAAACTTGTTTGCGCTCGTTTGAATCGATCATTTGCTATATTGAACCGGTTCGGAGCCGAATGTCGCAAAAGTTTGACTTTTGCTTTGACTTCAGTTCTGACCCGTTTTAGTGAGGTATAAATATACCTTAGGACTCTCTTAGGACCAGGTCACATGTTGATATAAACCTCTGTGATCGGTTCACGAGTTATCCGAGTCTTTTGCGCATTTCCGTCATTCGCCTAAAAGTTGACCGTAACGGCCTTTTGAAATAAAAACGAGTATTTCGGACATGTGAACGGACCAGAACCTTGCTTATTAAATTATAAGCATGTCCTTAAAGTTTCACGTCAATCCGAGGTCTAGAATGAGAGTTATGCTAAATGGCGCATTTAAAGTAAACTTTAGTAATTAACGGCGCAATTAGCATAACACCTATCTAAACCAAGATTTCGTCACCAAAACTTTTACCCACTGTATTAAAATAATATTTTGGGAATTTTAAAGATTTTTAATAATTTTTACCTCGCTCATAACCTGCGGTTATGGCTACGGTTCGGTAAATACCGAATATGCCCTTTTCGGCCAAAACATGAGTTCTACAAGGTCTTTTGACCCGATTCCAGTTGCTACTGATTTTAAATAATAAATAAAGTATTTTAAGCTTTATAAGCTGTTCGGGAAACTCAGATTTCCTGTAGAACTCGAAAAGCTCTTTAAAAGTCTTTAAAATGACCGAAAAGCCCCTACGGGGCATAATATTAACTTAAACTCGTTACGGGCATCACGGGAGGTATCCTACTGATACCACAACCTCTTTAAGGCATATTGACTTAGGAAATAAGTGTACGACTCTCATGGTTAACCGTTTCGCCTACTGCGCGCACGGTTCGGCTTATGAAACTAGTTTTCATAAATTAGCCGATACGGGTCAAATTATATTATTTGAACCCCAAAATCCAGAGTGTGAACCATAAACCCATATAAAACAAGTCTCTGAACTTGTTGGGTCAGAATCACACTCCATTCTCGGTTTTCGCCTTTTCGCGCGATTAAACCATATCTACATATAACGGAACCAACCGGTCTAGGCTACGGCCATTATAACGACTCGTTAGGATTCTAAGAGGTTAATTAAAACCTTCGTTCCAGATTAGGAGCCCCAGTAAAAGCTATCGGTGATTTAATCCAAATTAAGGAAATATACTTGCAAAGGTAAATACTTTAACTTATTTCCCCTATATGGGCTTGGGTTACGGTATATTAATACCGCTTGATTGAGCATTATATTCTTCCATCGCTTAGGTGGTTAATTAAATAATATGATCGGCTCATTTAAACAGTTTTGTTGCTTATAAGCCTTTGGGGGGTTTAATGACCGTTGTCCCGGATATCCTTGGCATCATTTTACGAAATGGCCACGACCATCGACATCCCGGTGTAGGCGTACACCCGGTATAAAGTGTCGACATTAAATTAAAAGACGTAGCCGTTGGTTTTTATACTACGGTTTTACGCAAACGTGGTGTGTCTATAAATCTTTAACCCGGCACGACCCGGGCTACTGAACGCATAAAAGAACATGTAAAACGTTCACAAGATTTTATTATAATTTTCCCAAGTTATAAAAGAGTTTGTGCCTTGTGCATTCAAATCAATTTTAATAAACATTTTCAAATGTGTCAGTTGAATGTATTTACCAGTGTAAACTGACGTATTTTCCCCAAAAAGATTAAGTGCAGGTACCTAAACGTAAATTGGCTGGTATTAGCTCCCTAGCGTCGTGATAAGTCTCGCAAGCTTGATTGCAGTATCTGATGGAACAATACTTTATGTTTATTTACGATCCACTGTGGATATATTCAACCCCTGTAATACATTTGATATTACAACCAGAGGTTGAAGTTTATATATTTATCTTATGCTTCCGCTGTGCATTATATAATTGTGTGGTTTGACTATATTGTTGCCAACATCGTCACGGTAATCCCCCACCGGGCCCACCGGTGAGACACGTGGAAATCGGGGTGTGACAGGTTGGTATCAGAGCCAACATTGAGTGAATTAAACACTATCCTATTGTGTTTAATCTCAATGACACAATTGCACATACTTGAGTCTAGACAAGAACTTAGGACAAATTCGGATTAATACTCCTTATTGTCTTTATTTTCGATTCGATTTTTAATAAATTTTGGAGCAGGAAAATGCCACCTGTTATATTCCGAGGAAGAGGAAGGGGAAGAAGAGGCAGAGGAGAAGTCGTGACACATCACGATAACGAAGCTGGACCATCAGGTACAAGACATCCTTCGATGACACGGAGCGAAGAGCCACAAAGACGAAGAGATCTTTACGAACCCGCGAGGCATTCCACTTCGCACAGCTCGACGCCATCCTACCGGCACTCCTTTGGGCCAAACTCAGAGAATGATCCCAACAACCCACAACCTTCCTTCATACCTCTACAACGTTCGGTATCGACCCGGAATTATGACGACCCTACTCCATACTACATAGGTCAGTTTAATCCGGCTGACTACATACAGGAACCATCAGGTTTTGTTCCACTAGGGCCACAAGAACACTTTTCTGAAGATCCCATGGAGGAAGATGAGGATCCTACTGAACCAGCTCGTGGTACGCCCACGCATCCGATAGAAGTTTCTGATGGGTCATCCTTCCATGGAACGCCCTATCAAGGACCTGACAGTTTCCAAGCGTTGTTTGACCGACATGAGTGGTACTACACGCCACCTCAACAGACATCTCAACAACCGCGACATCCACAGGATCCTTCTGAGGATTCACGCTTTGTGGCAGTTACGCCACCACCTCCGCGACCGGCGCAACCAGTAATACCTGATCCGCCAAGGCGTAGGAGGACAAATGCTCGTATGTCTACACGAGGAGGAGGGGGTATTCACTTCAGCACTCCTCGACATTCTAGTAGTAGCCACTATCCGCCACTACAAGAAGAAGGACCTTCAAGTCCTATACAGGAGGCGAACTCCGCACCAGCTGCACAAAATTCGCCACCAGTTGGGTATGACCAACCCATACCTGCTTATACGGGTCCAACGGCTTACAACCCGTTCGAACCGTCACAAGCACAATACAACTACGGCTATGAGCGCGACCCATATGTGGTGTCGGCAAGATATAATGCGCGCTACCCTGACGGAGCACATGGAAACATGGGACCACCGGACTACTCAGCTCATGGGTATCCAATACCTCCCAGACCTCCTGTTCCGCATCAAGCGCCACAACCACGTTTCTCTCCTCCTGAACAGGAAGAAATACTCCATCGACTAGATCGTGTGGAGAGAGAGTTCGAGGAAGAGAAGAAAAGCCACCGAGGATTTCTCAAAGGCTTGGCAAACCTACTAAAGGGCAAAAAGAAGAAACGTGACCATTAGCCCTTAATAGTTGTACTAATGTAATTTCTACTTTGAAATAAGTCCCTGCGTGGACACTTATCGTATTTCAGTCCCTACGTGGACTTATCTTTAGTCCTTGCATGGACACCTATCTTGTATTAGTCCCTACGTGGACTTGTCACTTATTTTAAAAACCTCTATGGAGGTATGTACTATTTGAAAGACCCGTTTAGGGCAGTATGTAACTGTATTTGAGATTTTGGAATGTATGTTATGAGTTTTGTTTTAATATATATAAAATAAATCAAAACCATTCCTTTTATATTGATCTGCCTAAATAAAGAATCTTAAAGGGTGAAACCTAGCTTGGTGTCTTTTAAGATCCAGTCAAGATGGTACGACCTAATTGAAAAGATTCTGATTCTCTGTTAATCTCTGTACGCATGTTAACAATCATGGCAGATGTGATTCGTTAAAATCACGCACGTCATTCTTATACAATAATCCTTTAAGGATTTCAAAACCCAACTAAATGATTTATAAATCGTGGGTTAAATCACCAATGAAGGTGATCAATACTATTAAAACATCCATTAGTGATGTAGTGCCTACGGGCCAGTATTATAAAAACATCCATTAGTGATGTAGTGCCTACGGGCCAACCTTATTAAAACATCCATTAGTGATGTAGTGCCTACGGGCCAGTATTATAAAAACATCCATTAGTGATGTAGTGCCTACGGGCCAACCTTATTAAAACATCCATTAGTGATGTAGTGCCTACGGGCCAGTATTATAAAAACATCCATTAGTGATGTAGTGCCTACGGGCCAACCCTATTAAAACATCCATTAGTGATGTAGTGCCTACGGGCCAACCCTATTAAAACATCCATTAGTGATGTAGTGCCTACGGGCCAACCATATTAAAACATCCATTAGAGGTGTAGTGCCTATGGGCCGTAATAATTGTCTTATAACGACAAAAGACAGTGGTGGTCTATGACTCCCTGTCAGAAAGAGATAAAAGAACTACGGTTCAATTCTCTATGCCTTTGATTCTCTGAAATCTCGGCTAATATTATAAAACATCATCATGATTAGGCTTTATGCCGCCAATACTATTCATATAGCTGAAATAGGATATATTCAAATCCTAATATTTAATGAAATAATAAGTTAACCAAATATGGTCTCTGTACCATGGTTGACAAATTGTCATAAAAGACAATTATATAATAATCTCCTGAATAAAATTTTGTTATCTTCTGTAACAGATTCAAGTTACAATGGCGGATCCCAATGGAGAGAACAACCACACAAATGAAGATGACTATGACAATACGCCAGTGCATCTGACAGGCGCACAACTGAAGGCTCTGATTGACAATGCTGTTCAGGCAGCTATTGATCGTCAATATACTGAGTCCCAAGGCAGAACCGTGTCAAAACCACCCTCTAAACCAAAGACACACTCCAAACCACCCTCTGAACCCAAGAAAGATGACGACAAACACTCGTCCACTGAGCACAGCGTTCATCGCGATAGAGAATATACTGATGCATCCAGTGCTAAGGGTTGCACCTACAAATACTTTGTATCATGTAAGCCCCGGGAATTTACAGGGGAGAAAGGTGCTGTTGATTGCATCACCTGGCTAGATGAGATGGACACTATTGTGGACATCAGCGGGTGTGCAGCGAGGGATGTGGTGAAGTATGTGTCCTAGTCTTTTAAGGGCGAGGCCCTGGCATGGTGGAGGGCGTTGGTGCAGGCATCTGGTAAGTCTGCTTTGTACAAAATGACATGGGAGGAATTTATTGCTCTCATTAAGGAAAACTACTGCCCTCAGCATGAGGTTGAGAAGATTGAGGCTGACTTTGTGTCACTGGTGATGACGAACCTGGACTGCCAGGCGTATTTGACGAGTTTCAATACCATGTCTCGTCTAGTTCCGTACCTTGTAACACCAGAACCTCGAAGAATCGCCCGTTTTATTGGGGGCTTGGAGCCCGCAATAAAGGCGAGTGTAAAGGCATCTCGGCCGACGACCTTCAGGTCAGTTACTGACCTTTCCTTGTCTCTTACCTTAGACGCTGTCCGTCTGAGGACAATAAGAAACAAGGAGGCTGAGAAGAGAAAACGTGAGGATGATATGTAACACCTCGAATTTTTGTGTCCAATGATGTGTTAACACGTGTCATTTGTTTACACGTGGCACCTATAATAAATAAAGGACTAATTTTGACAAACCTTGAAAATATATAAATTCGAGGGTTATAAATGTCAACAAGGGTAAATATACTGTATAGTAACCCTAAATAAATGCTTGTACCTTCAAACGAATAAATCATAAATTGTACGGAAGCGAAACGCGGAAGAAAGTGAGAGATTACGAGCTACAGGGGTTAACTGTGTCAACATGTTTAATTATACCTCTGAGTGACCCTTTAACGTTCCCAAGGCTTCGTAACAGTATTATACGCTCACTAGAATATACTGTATAAATTCCGCGAAGTTCCGTCTTAAAACGAAAGAGTTATACTCAAATTCGTATGAGAAGGGTTAAAAGCGCCAATAATGAAAGTTAAGGCTTTCTGTATAATTAATAAATAAACCGGGGACTTAACAACGCGGGTAAATAACACGAGGCCCCTATCGGTAAATAACCGAGGGCTAAACCGCAAAGTTACCCCTTCAAACCCGAAAGGTCAGGTAAATCATTACGAAAGATTTCGTTATTAATTACCAGGATTTCGTAATCATTACAAAAGATTTAAGATTTCTGGAATTTAAACCTCTCGCGACCCGCGTGAAGGTTAGACTTAAGTTGAGGCGGGCCGCGAGCCTCCTAAAATACGCGTCTGATTTCTTAAACTCAGGCGACCCGCGTTAAAGTGCATGGGAACTCCCATGCGGGTCGCGTAAAGTGCCCAGATGCAGAAACTTTGTAGTTTCTTGCCTTTTGAGCATTGTGAACGATCAAACCTCAATAAATGAGGCATGGGCACCCTACACTTGACCCATAACACTCTAGGCCACCTGCCCATCATCCATGGTCACTTATAGACCAATGTGTGATGATCTTGGAGCTTGATTTGCACTATAAATAGGCATACTTGTTCACAACTTAGAACACACCTCAAAACTCATTCATCTGATCATTCCAAGAGCTCTAAAGTGTTCCTCTGTGTTCTTAAGTCTTGCCTTAAACTTCTGTAAGTGATCTAACCCTTGTGGTTTCACATTTCCATAGTTATAGCCTAAAAACACAACCGTCGTAACTAACGGTTGTCATTACAATAACTTGCAAATGGTTCAGTCTTATGACGAATCAAAAGTGGTTATGAGATGGTATTTATGTGGGTAATAAACCTCTAAAAAGGTTCCCCCTGATCACCACTCTAACTATGTCAAATATCGAGTCAAACGTGCGGTTAAAAAGTCAACAGGAAGCTATTTTAGCGATTTATGCATAATCTGTAATATACATACTATGGAACCTGTTTTGACAATCATAAAACATGATAATAAGTATATAAACTTGTTTGCGCTCGTTTGAATCGATCATTTGCTATATTGAACCGGTTCGGAGCCGAATGTCGCAAAAGTTTGACTTTTGCTTTGACTTCAGTTCTGACCCATTTTAGTGAGGTATGAATATACCTTAGGACTCTCTTAGGACCAGGTCACATGTTGGTATAAACCTCTGTGGTCGGTTCATGAGTTATCCGAGTCTTTTGCGCAATTCCGTCATTCGCCTAAAAGTTGACCGTAACGGCCTTTTAAAATTAAAACAAGTATTTCGGACACGTGAATGGACCAAAACCTTGCTTATTAAATTACAAGCATGTCCTTAAAGTTTCACGTCAATCCGAGGTCTAGAATGAGAGTTATGCTAATTAGCGCAATTTAAATAAACTTTTGTAGTAAACGGCGCAATTAGCATAACACCTATCTAAACCAAGATTCCGTCACCAAAACTTTTACCCACTGTATTAAAATAATATTTTGGGAATTTTAAAGATTTTTAATAATTTTTACCTCGCTCATAACCTGCGGTTATGGCTACGGTTCGGTAAATACCGAATATGCCCTTTTCGGCCAAAACATGAGTTCTACAAGGTCTTTTGACCCGATTCCAGTTGCTACTAGTTTTAAATAATAAATAAAGTATTTTGAGCTTTATAAGCTGTTCGGGAAACTCAGATTTCCTGTAGAACTCGAAAAGCCCTTTAAAAGTCATTAAAATGACCGATAAACCCCTACGGGGCGATGATATTAACGTAAACTCGTTACGGGCGTCACGGGAGGTATCCTACTGATACCACAACCCATTTAAGGCATATTGACTTAGGAAATAAGCGTACGACTCTCATGGTTAACCGTTTCGCCTATTGCGCGCACGGTTCGGCTTATGAAACTAGTTTTCATAAATTAGCCGATACGGGTCAAATTATATTATTTGAACCCCAAAATCCAGAGTGTGAACCATTAACCCATATAAAACAAGTCTCTGAACTTGTTGGGTCAGAATCACACTCCATTCTCGGTTTTCGCCTTTCACGCGATTAAACCATATCTATATATATATCGGAATCAACCGGTTTAAGCTACGGCTAATATAAGGACCGTTAGGATTCTAAGAGGTTAATTAAAACCTTCGTTCCAGATTAGGAGCCCCAGTAAAAGCTATCGGTGACTTGATCTAAATTAAGGATTTATACTTGCAAAGGTAAATACTTTAACTTATTTCCCCTATATGGGCTTGGGTTACGGTATGTTAATACCGCTTGATTGAGCATTATATAATTCCATCGCTTAGGTGGTTAATTGATTAAATATGATCGGCTCATTTAAACAGTTTTGTTGCTTATAAGCCTTTGGGGGGTTTAATGACCGTTGTCCCGGATATCCTTGGCATCATTTTACGAGATGGCCACGACCATCGACATCCCGGTGTAGGCGTACACCCGGTATAAAGTGTCGACATTAAATTTAAAAGACGTAGCCGTTGGTTTTTATACTACGGTTTTACGCAAACGTGGTGTGTCTATAAATCTTTAACCCGGCACGACCCGGGCTACTGAACGCATAAAAGAACATGTAAAACGTTCACAAGATTTTATTATAATTATCCCAAGTTATAGAAGAGTTTGTGCCATGTGCATTCAAATCAATTTTTAATAAACATTTTCAAATGTGTCAGTTGAATGTATTTACCAGTGTAAACTGACGTATTTTCCCCAAAAAGATTAAGTGCAGGTACCTAAACGTAATTTGGCTGGTATTAGCTCCCTAGCGTCGTGATAAGTCTCGCAAGCTTGATTGCAGCATCTGATGGAACAATACTTTATGTTTATTTACGATCCACTGTGGATATATTCAACTTCTGTAATACATTTGATATTACAACCAGAGGTTGAGTTTATATATTTATCTTATGCTTCCGCTGTGCATTATATAATTGTGTGGTTTGACTATATTGTTGCCAACATCGTCACGGTAATCCCCCACCGGGCCCACCGGTGAGACACGTGGAAATCGGGGTGTGACAGGTTGGTATCAGAGCCAACGTTGAGTGAATTAAACACTATCCTATTGTGTTTAATCTCAATGACACAATTGCACATACTTGAGTCTAGACAAGAACTTAGGACAAATTCGGATTAATACTCCTTTTTGTCTTTATTTTTCCTTTCAATTTTTAATAAAGTTTTGGAGCAGGAAAATGCCACCTGTTATATTCCGAGGAAGAGGAAGGGGAAGAAGAGGCCGAGGAGAAATCGTGACACATCACGATAATGAAGCTGGACCATCTGGTACAAGACATCCTTCGATGACACGGAGCGAAGAGCCACAACGACGAAGAGATCTGTACGAACCCGCGAGGCATTCCACTTCGCACAGCTCGACGCCATCCTACCGGCACTCCTTTGGGCCAGATTCAGAAAATGATCCCAACAACCCACAACCTTCCTTCATACCTCTACAACGTTCAGTATCGACTTGGAATTATGACGACCCTACTCCCTACTACATAGGTCAGTTCAATCCGGCTGACTACATACAGGAACCTTCAGGTTTTGTTCCACTAGGGCCACAAGACCACTTTTCGGAAGATCCCATGGAGGAGGATGAGGATCCTACTGAACCAGCTCGTGGTACGCCCACGCATCCGATAGAAGTTTCTGATGGGTCATCCTTCCATGGAACGCCCTATCAAGGACCTGACAGTTTCCAAGCGATGTTTGACCGACATGAATGGTACTACACGCCATCTCGACAGACATCTCAACCACCGAGACATCCACAGGATCCCTCTGAGGATTCACGCTTTGAGGCAGTTACGCCACCACCTCCGGCACCGGCACAACCAGTAATACCTGATCCGCCGAGGCGTAGGAGGACCAATGCTCGTATGTCCACACGAGGAGGAGGGGGTATCCACTTCAGCACTCCTCGACATTCTAGTAGTAGCCACTATCCGCCGCTACAAGAAGAAGGACCTTCAAGTCCTATACAGGAGGCGAACTCCGCACCAGCTGCACGAAATTCGCCACCATTTGGGTATGACCAACCCATACCAGCTTACACAGGTCCAACGGCTTACAACCCGTTTGAACCATCACAAGCACAATACAACTACGGCTATGAGCGCGACCCATATGTGGTGTCGGCTAGATA
Organism: Helianthus annuus; assembly: GCF_002127325.2. NCBI lineage: Eukaryota > Viridiplantae > Streptophyta > Magnoliopsida > Asterales > Asteraceae > Helianthus > Helianthus annuus. The sequence continues at coordinate 111,331,255 of NC_035448.2, forward strand.
TAATGCGCGCTACCCTGGCGGAGCACATGGAAACATGGGACCACCGGACTACTCAGCTCATGGGTATCCAATACCTCCCAGACCTCCAGTTCCGCATCAAGCGCAACAACCACGTTTCTCTCCTCCTGAACAGGAAGAAATACTCCATCGACTAGATCGTGTGGAGAGAGAGTTCGAGGAAGAGAAGAAAAGCCACCGAGGATTTCTCAAAGGTTTGGCGAATCTACTAAAGGGCAAAAAGAAGAAACGTGACCATTAGCCCTTAATAGTTAAACTACTATAATTTCTACTTTGAAATAAGTCCCTGTGTGGACAACCTATCGTATTTCGGTCCCTACGTGGACTTATCTTTAGTCCTTGCATGGACACCTATCTTGTATTAATCCCTGCGTGGACTTGTCACTTATTTTAAAACCTCTCCGGAGGTATGTATTATTTGAAAGACCAATATGTAATGGTATTTGAGATTTTGGAATGTATGTTATGAGTTTTGTTTTAATATATATAAAATAAATCAAAACCATTCCTTTTATATTGATCTGCCTAAATAAAGAATCTTAAAAGGGTGAAACCTAGCTTGGTGTCTTTCAAGATCCAGCCAAGATGGTACGACCTAAATGAAAGGATTCTGATTCCCTGTTAACCTCTGTACGCATGTTAACAATCATGGCAGATGTGATTCGTTAAAATCACGCACGTCATTCCTATACAATAATCCCTTAAGGATTTCAAAACCCAACTAAATGATTCATAAATCGTGGGTTAAATCACCAATGAAGGTGATCAGTATTATAAAGACATCCATTAGTGATGCAGTGCCTACGGGCCAATATTATTAAAGACATCCCTTAGTGATGCATTGCCTACGGGCCAACATATTAAAACATCCATTAGTGATGTAGTGCCTACGGGCCAATATTATTAAAGACATCCATTAGTGATGCATTGCCTACGGGCCAACATATTAAAAACATCCATTAGTGATGTAGTGCCTACGGGCCAATATTATTAAAGACATCCATTAGTGATGCATTGCCTACGGGCCAATATTATTAAAACATCCATTAGTGATGTAGTGCCTACGGGCCAATATTATTAAAACATCCATTAGTGATGTAGTGCCTACGGGCCAACCATATTAAAACATCCATTAGAGATGTAGTGCCTACGGGCCAACTATATTTAAACATCCATTAGAGGTGAAGTGCCTATGGGCCATAATAATAGTCTTATAAAGACAAAAGGCAGTGGTAGTCTATGACTCTCTGTCAGAAAGAGATAAAAGAACTACGGTTCAATTCTCTATGCCTTTGATTCTCTGAAATCTCGGCTAATATTATAAAACATCATCATGATTAGGCTTTATGCCGCCAATACTATTTATATAGTTGAAATAGGAGATATTCAGATCCTAATATATAATGAAATAATAAGTTAACCAAATATGGTCTTTGTACCATGGTTGACAAATTGTCATAAAAGACGATTATAATAATCTCCTGAATAAAATTTTGTTATCTTCTGTAACAGATTCAAGTTACAATGGCGGATCCCAATGGAGAGAACAGCCACACAAATGAAGATGACTATGACAATGCGTCAGTACATTTGACAGGCGCACAACTGAAGGCTCTGATTGACAATGCTGTTCAGGCAGCTATTGATCGTCAACATACTGAGTCCCAAGGCAGAACTGTGTCAAAACCACCCTCTAAACCAAAGACACACTCCAAACCACCCTCTGAACCCAAGAAAGATGACGACAAGCATCCGTCTACTGAGCACAGCGTTCATCGCGATAGAGAATATACTGATGCGTCCAGTGCTAAGGGTTGCACCTACAAATACTTTGTATCATGTAAGCCCCGTGAATTTACAGGGGAGAAAGGTGCGGTTGACTGTATCACCTGGCTAGACGAGATGGACACGATAGTGGACATCAGCGGGTGCGCTGAGAGGGACGTGGTTAAGTTTGTGTCCCAGTCATTCAAGGGCGAGGCCCTGGCGTGGTGGAGAGCTCTGGTGCAGGCTTCAGGTAAGTCTGCCTTATACAAAATGTCATGGGGGGAGTTTATTGCCCTCATAAAAGAAAACTACTGCCCTCAGCACGAGGTTGAGAAGATTGAGGCAGATTTTGTCTCACTAGTAATGACAAACCTGGATTGTCAAGCATATCTGACAAGCTTTAACACTATGTCACGCCTGGTGCCATATCTTGTGACACCAGAACCTCGAAGGATTGCCCGATTCATTGGGGGCTTAGAGCCGGCGATCAAGGCTAGCGTAAAGGCCTCTAGGCCGACGACCTTCAGGTCAGTTACTGACCTCTCCTTGTCTCTCACACTTGATGCTGTCCGTCTGAGGGCACAAAGGAGCAAGGAGGCTGAAAAGCGAAAACGTGAGGATGATACCACACGAAAGTCTGGGAAAAAGCACCGTGGAAACGGTGAGGGCAAGAGAGGGTCGGAGGCAAAGAAGGAGGGGCAAGCTGATGGAAGACCTCACTGCAAGGTCTGCAAGAAACCTCCCTCCGGGAAGTGTAGGTTTGCGTCTGGTTCACAGTCGCAACAAAAGACTCCATCCTGTGGGCTATGCAAGTCCAAGGATCATAAGACCGTGGAGTGCAAAAAGATAAAGGATGCAACCTGCTATGGTTGTAACGAAAAGGGGCACATAAAGAGTAATTGCCCTAAGTATGCCAAGAAGGCGGAGGAGACTAAGAAGTCAAATGCGAGAGTTTTTCGCATGGATGCAAAGGAAGCGGTTAAGGACGACAATGTGCTTACAGGTACTTTTCTCGTAAATAATATATTTGCAAGAGTACTATTCGATTCTGGCGCTGATAAATCCTTTGTAGATCAGAAATTTTGCCAACTACTAAGTATGCCTGTCAAAACCCTTGACGTGAAATACGAAGTAGAGTTAGCAGACGGCACGATAGAAACCGTCTCTACTATTCTAGAAGGATGTGAAATGTCCATTAGGAACCATTCTTTTCCTTTATCTCTACTTCCTTTCAAATTAGCGGGTTTTGACATTGTGCTAGGCATGGACTGGTTATCCCGTAATCAGGCCCAAATCATTTGCGGCAAAAGGCAGATAGTTTTAAAGACTCCGAGTGGTGAATCTCTTACCATTCGAGGGGATACGCATTACGGATTGCCCGAAGACGTATCTATGCTGAAAGCGTCAAGGTGTTTGAACAGAGGCTGTGTAATTTACATGGCTCAGGTGATAATAGAAGAACCAAAGCCGAAGATCGAGGATCTTCCCGTCATTTCTGAATACCCCGAGGTTTTTCCTGAAGAACTACCTGGTTTGCCACCAGATAGACAAGTGGAGTTCAGAATAGACATCATTCCTGGAGCGGCTCCGATAGCAAGAGCACCTTACAGGCTAGCTCTAACGGAAATGAAAGAACTGAGGACCCAGTTGGATGAACTGCTGGCGAAAGGTTTTATCAGACCTAGTTCATCTCCCTGGGGAGCTCCTGTCCTATTTGTAAAGAAGAAGGACGGATCGATGCGGTTGTGCATCGACTACCGAGAGCTAAATAAAGTTACCATAAAGAATAGATATCCTTTACCAAGGATCGATGATCTATTCGATCAGCTGCAAGGAGCGAGCTACTTCTCCAAGATCGACTTGAGATCGGGTTATCATCAGCTAAGGGTCAGAGATGAAGATGTACATAAGACAGCATTTAGGACTCGCTATGGTCATTACGAGTTCCTAGTGATGCCTTTTGGGCTCACAAATGCACCGGCTGCGTTCATGGATCTCATGAATCGCGTTTGCAAGCCATACTTGGACAAATTCGTCATAGTCTTCATCGACGATATCCTTATCTATTCCAAGAACCAAGCTGACCACGAGAAGCACCTCCGTTGCATTCTCAAATTACTACAGCGTGAGAAACTCTACGCCAAATTCTCGAAGTGTGAATTCTGGCTAAGAGAGGTTCAATTTTTAGGTCACGTTGTGAGTGAGCGTGGTATCCAAGTGGATCCCGCTAAAGTGGAGGCAGTCATGAACTGGCAAGAGCCAAAGACGCCTACCGAAATCCGCAGTTTCCTGGGGTTAGCAGGATACTACCGGAGATTTATTGAAAATTTCTCGAGGATTGCTGCGCCCTTGACTTCCTTGACCAAGAAGAAAGAAAAGTACATTTGGGGCCCAAAGCAGCAAGAGTCCTTCGAAATCCTGAAGCAAAAGCTAAGCAACGCACCTGTGTTGACATTACCGGAAGGTACAGACGAATTCGTAGTTTACTGCGATGCATCACACACAGGCATGGGGTGTGTGCTTATGCAGAAGGGCAAGGTGATTGCCTATGCTTCAAGGCAATTAAAGGTGCATGAAAAGAATTACACCACCCACGACTTGGAGTTGGGTGCCGTTGTATTTGCACTGAAGTTGTGGAGGCATTACCTTTACGGTATTAAATTTGTGATGTATTCTGATCACAAAAGCCTCCAGCACCTGTTCAACCAGAAAGAGTTGAACATGAGACAGCGCCGTTGGATGGAGACCCTGAATGATTATGACTGTGAAATCAGGTACCATCCCGGCAAGGCGAATGTGGTCGCCGATGCCTTGAGCAGGAAGGAAAGGGTAAAACCCATTCGAATCAATGCCAAGAGCATTGAGGTTAAAAATAATTTGATGGAAAGGATATTAGCTGCGCAGCGTGAGGCTGTGTTGGAAGCTAATTATCCTAATGAAAAGCTGGGAGTAACTGAGGAGCAGTTGACTCTTAGCAAGGATGGAATTCTTAGACTGAAAGGACGTATATGGGTTCCGATTTATGGAGGACTACGAGATGTTGTTCTCCAGGAAGCCCATAGTTCCAAATACTCAGTCCATCCTGGTGCTGACAAAATGTACCAAGACTTAAAGGCAAATTATTGGTGGATAGGCTTGAAAAAGTCTGTAGCCGCCCACGTAGCAAAGTGCTTGACTTGTGCTCAGGTCAAAGCCGAGCACCAAAAGCCATCTGGCTTGCTACAACAGCCTGAACTTCCCGAGTGGAAGTGGGAATGTGTAACTATGGACTTCATAACCAAGTTACCCAAAACCAGGAAAGGAAATGATACAATATGGGTCATAGTCGATAGGCTGACTAAATCAGCTCATTTTCTACCCATCAAGGAGACATATAGCTCCGATATGTTAGCCCAACTTTATGCTGATAAGATTGTAGCCTTACACGGCATACCTGTGTCTATTATCTCCGACAGGGATACTAGATACACATCTCACTTCTGGAAAAGTTTCCAGCAATCTTTGGGCACGCGTTTAAACTTTAGTACGGCTTACCATCCACAGACGGACGGTCAAAGTGAGCGTACTATCCAAACGCTAGAAGACATGCTTCGTGCATGTGCAATCGATTTAGGCGGTAACTGGGATAAAAACCTACCCCTGATCGAATTCTCCTACAATAATAGCTACCACACCAGCATAAAGGCTGCGCCTTTTAAGGCATTATATGGTAGGAAATGCAGATCGCCTGTTTGTTGGGCGGAAGTAGGAGAGGTCCAATTATCGGGACCAGAGATTGTTTTCCAGACAACGGACAAGATTGTCCAGATCCGGGAACGTCTCAAGGCTGCCCGCGATAGGCAGAAGAGCTACGCTGATCCAAAGCGTAAGGATTTTCACTTCGAAGTGGGTGAAAAGGTATTACTTAAGGTATCACCCTGGAAGGGGGTGATGCGTTTCGGCAAGAAAGGCAAACTGAGTCCGAGATACATAGGACCTTTTGAGGTCATTGAACGGGTCGGATCAGTTGCCTATAAGTTGAACTTGCCTGAAGAGCTCAATGGAATTCACAATGTGTTCCACATCTGCAATCTCAAAAAGTGCTTCGCCGACGAATCGTTGGTGATTCCACACACAGATGTGCATATAGATGAGAGCTTAAAATTTATAGAAAAACCTTTGTCGATTGAAGATCGACAGGTGAAAAAGCTTCGCAGAAAGCACGTACCAATTGCAAAAGTCAAATGGGATGCTCGTAGAGGTCCTGAATATACGTGGGAAGTCGAGGCTACAATGAAAGAAAAGTACCCCTATTTATTTGAGTAAATCTCGGGTCGAGATTTATTTTAAGGGGGTGAGGATGTAACACCTCGAATTTTTGTGTCCAATGATGTGTTAACACGTGTCATTTGTTTACACGTGGCACCTATAATAAATAAAGGACTAATTTTGACAAACCTTGAAAATATATAAATTCGAGGGTTATAAATGTCAACAAGGGTAAATATACTGTATAGTAACCCTAAATAAATGCTTGTACCTTCAAACGAATAAATCATAAATTGTACGGAAGCGAAACGCGGAAGAAAGTGAGAGATTACGAGCTACAGGGGTTAACTGTGTCAACATGTTTAATTATACCTCTGAGTGACCCTTTAACGTTCCCAAGGCTTCGTAACAGTATTATACGCTCACTAGAATATACTGTATAAATTCCGCGAAGTTCCGTCTTAAAACGAAAGAGTTATACTCAAATTCGTATGAGAAGGGTTAAAAGCGCCAATAATGAAAGTTAAGGCTTTCTGTATAATTAATAAATAAACCGGGGACTTAACGACGCGGGTAAATAACACGAGGCCCCTATCGGTAAATAACCGAGGGCTAAACCGCAAAGTTACCCCTTCAAACCCGAAAGGTCAGGTAAATCATTACGAAAGATTTCGTTATTAATTACCAGGATTTCGTAATCATTACAAAAGATTTAAGATTTCTGGAATTTCAACCTCTCGCGACCCGCGTGAAGGTTAGACTTAAGTTGAGGCGGGCCGCGAGCCTCCTAAAATACGCGTCTGATTTCTTAAACTCAGGCGACCCGCGTTAAAGTGAATGGGAACTCCCATGCGGGTCGCGTAAAGTGCCCAGATGCAGAAACTTTGTAGTTTCTTGCCTTTTGAGCATTGTGAACGATCAAACCTCAATAAATGAGGCATGGGCACCCTACACTTGACCCATAACACTCTAGGCCACCTGCCCATCATCCATGGTCACTTATAGACCAATGTGTGATGATCTTGGAGCTTGATTTGCACTATAAATAGGCATACTTGTTCACAACTTAGAACACACCTCAAAACTCATTCATCTGATCATTCCAAGAGCTCTAAAGTGTTCCTCTGTGTTCTTAAGTCTTGCCTTAAACTTCTGTAAGTGATCTAACCTTGTGGTTTCACATTTCCATAGTTATAGCCTAAAAACACAACCGTCGTAACTAACGGTTGTCATTACAATAACTTGCAAATGGTTCAGTCTTATGACGAATCAAAAGTGGTTATGAGATGGTATTTATGTGGGTAATAAACCTCTAAAAAGGTTCCCCCTGATCACCACTCTAACTATGTCAAATATCGAGTCAAACGTGCGGTTAAAAAGTCAACAGAAGCTATTTTAGCGATTTATGCATAATCTGTAATATATATTATGGAACCTGTTTTGACAATCATAAAACATGATAATAAGTATATAAACTTGTTTGCGCTCGTTTGAATCGATCATTTGCTATATTGAACCGGTTCGGAGCCGAATGTCGCAAAAGTTTGACTTTTGCTTTGACTTCAGTTCTGACCCGTTTTAGTGAGGTATAAATATACCTTAGGACTCTCTTAGGACCAGGTCACATGTTGGTATAAACCTCTGTGGTCGGTTCATGAGTTATCCGAGTCTTTTGCGCAATTCCGTCATTCGCCTAAAAGTTGACCGTAACGGCCTTTTAAAATTAAAACGAGTATTTCGGACACGTGAACGGACCAAAACCTTGCTTATTAAATTATAAGCATGTCCTTAAAGTTTCACGTCAATCCGAGGTCTAGAATGAGAGTTATGCTAATTAGCGCAATTTAAATAAACTTTTGTAATAAACGGCGCAATTAGCATAACACCTATCTAAACCAAGATTTCGTCACCAAAACTTTTACCCACTGTATTAAAATAATATTTTGGGAATTTTAAAGATTTTTAATAATTTTTACCTCGCTCATAACCTGCGGTTATGGCTACGGTTCGGTAAATACCGAATATGCCCTTTTCGGCCAAAACATGAGTTCTACAAGGTCTTTTGACCCGATTCCAGTTGCTACTAGTTTTAAATAATAAATAAAGTATTTTAAGCTTTATAAGCTGTTCGGGAAACTCAGATTTCCTGTAGAACTCGAAAAGCCCTTTTAAAGTCTTTAAAATGACCGAAAAGCCCCTACGGGGCGATAATATTAACTGTAAACTCGTTACGGGCGTCACGGAAGGTATCCTACTGATACCACACCCATTTAAGGCATATTGACTTAGGAAATAAGCGTACGACTCTCATGGTTAACCGTTTCGCCTATTGCGCGCACGTTCGGCTTATGAAACTAGTTTTCATAAATTAGCCGATACGGGTCAAATTATATTATTTGAACCCCAAAATCCAGAGTGTGAACCATTAACCCATATAAAACAAGTCTCTGAACTTGTTGGGTCAAATCACACTCCATTCTCGGTTTTCGCCTTTCATCGCGATTAAACCATATCTATATAATATCGGAATCAACCGGTTTAAGCTACGGCTAATATAAGGACCGTTAGGATTCTAAGAGGTTAATTAAAACCTTCGTTCCAGATTAGGAGCCCCAGTAAAAGCTATCGGTGACTTGATCTAAATTAAGGATTTATACTTGCAAAGGTAAATACTTTAACTTATTTCCCCTATATGGGCTTGGGTTACGGTATGTTAATACCGCTTGATTGAGCATTATATAATTCCATCGCTTAGTGGTTAATTGATTAAATATGATCGGCTCATTTAAACAGTTTTGTTGCTTATAAGCCTTTGGGGGGTTTAATGACCGTTGTCCCGGATATCCTTGGCATCATTTTACGAAAATGGCCACGACCATCGACATCCCGGTGTAGGCGTACACCCGGTATAAGGTGTCAACATTAAAATTAAAAGACGTAGCCGTTGGTTTTTATACTACGGTTTTACGCAAACGTGGTGTGTCTATAAATCTTTAACCCGGCACGACCCGGGACTACTGAACGCATAAAAGAACATGTAAAACGTTCACAAGATGCATTATGAATTTCCCAAGTTAAAAAGAGTTTGTGCCTTGTGCATTCAAATCAATTTTTAAATAAACATTTTTCAAATGTGTCAGTTGAACGTATTTACCAGTGTAAACTGACGTATTTTCCCCAAAAATATAAGTGCAGGTACCTAAACGTAAATTGGCTGGTATTAGCTCCCTAGCGTCGGGATAAGTCTCGCAAGCTTGATTGCAGTATCTGATGGAACAATACTTTATCTTTATTTACGATCCACTGTGGATATTCAACTTCTGTAATACATTTGATATTACAACCAGAGGTTGAAGTTTATATATTTATCTTATGCTTCCGCTGTGCATTATATAATTGTGTGGTTTGACTATATTGTTGCCAACATCGTCACGGTAATCCCCCACCGGGCCCACCGGTGAGACACGTGGGAAATCGGGGTGTGACA